>NC_085138.1:71361381-71661381 GCF_035046485.1 Aedes albopictus | reverse complement strand
GTCCTGATGTCAGAAACTTATGCCACGGATCTGTAACTCTGAGCTTCCGGGATCAAAAATCGACATTTTCTATAGAAATCATATTTGTCAATAGCTCGGCCCATATGACTCCTTCCCAAAACAAATTCAGGACATGACCATCATACATGATTCGTCCTTAGAGTCCTGCTGGTGAGTCCTGATGTCGGAAACTTATGCCACGGATCTGTAACTCTGAGCTTCCGGGATCAAAAATCGACATTTTCTATCGAGTTATCAGGATTAAAATCCTCTAAACCGCGAATAACGCCTGAAGGTAGGCAATTGCTAAATGATTTGATGGCCTACTTTGAATACATCGTATAGTGTAAACAATATAATTTGGACATGTATGTAACTTGGATATGCACTGCGATGTATGTCTTGTTCCGGATAGCTAATAAAAGTGTATACTTCTCAATATCGATTATTGGATCAAACAGACCCTATTCTGATGACTTACGTTGAAAATACGCTTAACAATTAAGAATTTACTTCAAAATTATCGAAAATGTAAATTGTTTCACTAAAATCGCTCAAATGTACAGATATGCAAGACGACATACACTTGACAGTCAAATACAATATTCACCTCAAAATCGTTGAATTAATAATTGTAAGAAATTTGAAAGGCTTATTGTAATAAAACATGTTTAATAAAGAAGCATTAGGCAGCCAATCTCTTAACATTCATCTAGAATGTGGAGTAGTCGTAGTACCTATTCTTTTGACTGTCTGTAGACTACCCGATAGCACATCAGAATTTTTTTCTGAACATCAGCAACACTTCAACCGAACACCTTCCAGTTTTATTGCAACTCCATTAGAATTTCTGTTGCTTTTCAGAAACTTACCAGAAAATCATAAATTGTCACATTTTCAACCTCCAGAAATTCCTTCTGAAATCCCGTTTTTGTAGATTCCTCCAGGAGTTTCTTCCGTGGATATCTTTAGACATTTCAACCGAGGATTTTACATTGGATTCCTTCCGAAGACCCCTATAAAAGTTTCTTACGAGGGCTTCTCACAAATCCCGCAGTGGATTTGTCTTTGACTCCAGATTTTTATTCCTTCACGATTTCCTTGAACTGAGGCTTTCCATAAGAATTCTATGTGAAGAATTCTTCAGACATTGGCCAAGGGATTTCTTCGGATGATTTTTCCAGGAGTTCCTCCGGAGACTCCTTCAGGAATTGTTTAAATGATTTTCTTTTGGAGTTCCTTTCGAGGATTCTTCAGGGAATCCTCCGAGAGTTTCTTCAGTGAATTCCTCTAGCTTTTTTCATACTATGAATTTTACATGGATTTTCCTTCCGGTGTTTTTGCCTGGATTTTTTTAAATATTCCTCAAGGAATTCATGCGGTGGATTCCTCCGAAAGTTTCTATCGGGGATCTCTGCAGGAGCTCCTCTAAGTGCTCCTTCCGAATTCTGTATAAAGGGAGTTTTTTTCTGAGTGGAATTTTTTGAGCAGTCCCCCCTGTAAGGGGTGAGTATGGTAGCATAATCGATAGTGTTCGCTATTGTCTCGCGTGAAAATCAAAACAATAGATACGCGGGTGTTTAGTTTTCCGTATTGTGTTGTTCTTAGCAGAGAAGAACATTAATCAAGACAATTAGATGATCGGCATTGAACCACAAAAACCACACAATAATTGGTGAGATTTTTCCAATATTATTTATCTATAAATAATTCTACTTCAGTATATATTTGCTATATAACTGCATATAAGTTGAAAATTCGCTATTTTCAACATCCTTTCATCTATTGGAAGCTGCTTTAGTTCTGGGCTCTTTCTAAGTTGATGAAGGGATTTATAAATGCTGGCAAGGACTTGGCCAGGTGTGTGGAGCTGAGTGAATCTATGACATTGTAGCAACATCAGCAATGTCAATGGATATATTCAACTTTGCAACTCCATCCAAGATTTGCGCAAGTATTCATGCTATGCTATCTCCAGCAAATCTTTTAAGGAATTTCTTGTTTGGATCCCTCCAAAAGCTCCTCTTCCATTTTGTTCAATGTTTATTTACGTGTATTTTAACGTTCACTAATTTAACACTATTCCTGTAGATTTATCCATGTTATCCAGCTGGGTGTTCGTCTAAGAGTTCCTCTTGGAGATACTTCCAGGCATCATGAATTTCTTACAGGATACCGCCAGGAGATCATTTCTAGGATTCCTTCTGAAGTTTCTTTCCATGGAGATTCCATCCAGCAAATCTTTCCAAAAATTCCATTCGGGAATTTTTTCACGGTGTGAAGAACTATAAAATAAGTTAAAATTCCCAAAAAAAACAAAGTTTTTTTTTCTGATGACGGCGTCTCCATGCTATTCTACCTGGAGATTCCTTCCGGAAGTTGGTCAGAGGATTTTCCCATGAATAATGAATTTTATCGTAATGTTACAAAAAATATGGGTTTCCTGCAGGAGTTTTTGCTGTGGATTCAAGGAGGAATTATATGTTGAGATTCCTCCAAGATTTCTCTGTGGGAATTTCCTCATAAATTGCTTCGGGAATTGCTTCAGAAATTTATTGCAGAGTTTCCTCTGGACTGTTACACAAGTTTAGGGTAATTTAAGGAATGACCCCAAGCCACACACATGTCATTGAAGAGTCATGGCAGCGCGGGTTTTGTGGCATACTTTCAGCAAGTAAGTAGGTACTAATTTGTTAGAAGTCAGTCACAATGACTTCTGCACAACCAACACCTGCGCAGCCGTGAATTTTTTGAGATATGCGTGTTGCTTGAGCTTTCAAGGTTTTTGTTTGAAATTTCATCTGGGGAGTCCTACAGGAATTGAATTTCGGGATTCCTACAGGAATTCCTTTTGGTGATTCCTACAGGATTTTTTTTTCTGGGGTTAACCACAGGAGCCCCTTATGAGGTATTCTATAGGCATTGCTTCTGCCGATTCATTCATGAATATTATGTTTCCAGTTCAAAACCGAATTAGCGACATTTTTTCTTTGACTTCCGCTGCTTTTGCCTTGCGTTAAACACAATGTCGGAAGTGGGGCGCTGTATAGAGCACCAGGTGTACAATACAGCGCCCCACTTCCGACATTGTGTTTAACGCAAAGCAAAAGCAGCGGAAGTCAAGGAAAAAATGTCGCTAATTCGGTTTTGAACTGGAAACATAATACTTGCTGAAGATTTTTACAGGAGTTTCTTCTGGGGAACACCCAGGAAGGAATTCCCAAGAAAGTTCTAAGGAACACCAGGAAGGGTTCCCAAAGGAACTCTTGAGATTTTTTTTTTTTTGAAAACGCCTGGAGAAAATCTTGAAGGAACTTCTGGAGGAATACTTGTTGATAAATTACCGAAGAAACTTCTGCTGCTCTTCCCGAAAAATCTCTTGTACGACTGCACTAAATATGTCCTGATGTGTTTTTTTTTTCTGGAAGCGTGTCCAGGAATTCTTTCTACGATTCTTCCTGGAGTTTTTTCCGGGATTCTTCCGAGAGTTCCTTCGGGAAAAAATGCAAGAGTTTCTTCGACAATGTTCAATTCTCCCAGAAGTAGCTTCGGAAATTTCTTCCAGGAGTTTAGGAGTTGCTTCGGAAATTCCTCCATGAATTTATCCAGGAACTCCTTCTCGGAATTCGGCCAGATTTTTTTTTATGATTCTACCAATAATTCCTCGTGAATCCCTCCAAAAATTCCTGCAGCGGATTCATTGAGGAATCCCTTCTGGGAATTTCTACAGAAATTCCTTTCAAATTTCGTCCAGGCAATCCATTCGGGGTTACCACCAGGAAATTCCTTCCGGAAATTCTTTCAGAGGATTCTTGCAGGGCCTCCATCTTACTTGTTGCAATATATTCCGGGTTCCATCCAGAAGTTTCTTCTGGAAATTTCGGTAAGAACTGTTACCAGGATTTCTCCAGGAATTTTTCCGTGATTCGCCCAGGAATTCCTTCTTGGGACTCCTCCAGAATATTTTTCTCAAACTTTCTTTCAGTCAAGGAATTACTGCCAGGATTCGTCCGAACATTTCCTCCAAAATTCTTTCTGGGGTTAAAGAATCATTTGAAATTCGATCTGGAATTCCTTTTGAGGATTCCTAAAGAAATTGCCTCTGGAAATACCTCCACGAATTATTTTCGGGATTCATCCATACATACCTTTCAGGGATTTTATCAGGGTATCCGACAAAATTTTTTTTCTAGGAATTCATCGAAGAACTCCATCTGGGGATTCTTGCATGAGTTTATTATAGGGATTGCTCCAGGAATTTCTTTAAGGGAATCTCCAGGAATTTCTCCCGAGAATTCCTCCTGGAGTTTCTTCTGTATATTCTTGTAGGTTTTTTCTTGATTTATTGAGGAATCCCTTCTGAAGATACCTGCAAGAATTCCTTCTGAGGATTTGTGCCATAATTCCCTTATATAAGATTAAGCCAGGAATAGCTTCTGGTGATTTCTCTAGGAATATCTTCTGAAATTCGTCCAGGAGTTCATACTGTGAATTCCTTCAGAAATTCATGCTTTCAACCCGGTATTCGTTCTGGGTATTCCTGCAGTAGTTTTTTCGGGAAACCCCTCTAGGACACAGTCAACACACGATCGCATATGCTGTTAAAGTGAAGGCAATATCCGTGCATTTTACTTGCGTTTAAATGGAAGCATGTTTGCATATGGCTTCCACTCTTGCATTGTATTCTACATCATATTTAATTTTTTGTTGACAGGGAAATTCCTTCTGCAGATTTCTCCAGGATTAATTCAGGAGTTCCTTCTGAGATTCAGCTGGGAATTTCTTTGAAAGGTTTTTCTACGAATTTCTGGAAAAAAGAAAGAACCTCCCACAAATCCCATCTGGGTATTTCTCCATGTACTCCTTCAGAAATTGCTCAAGAAAATACTTGTAGGTTTTTTCCAGGGATTCCTCCATGAGTTCCTCTGGGGGTTCTACAGGAACTTCTTCGGATGATTCTTCCAGAGACTCCTGCTGGGATATCAAAGTGCAGCTCCTTCTGGGGCTTCCTGCTGAAATTCCTTCTGATGATTTTCAAGAATTCCTTGTAAGGATTACTTCAGAAATTTCTTCTGGCTATACCTCAAAAATTTATTTTAAAAATTTCTACAGGAATTCCTTTTGGGATTCATCTAGGAATTTGTTCTTGAGAATCATTCAAGAACTGCGTCTGGAATTCCTCCAGGATTTTTTTCCTTGATTCGTCCAGGAATTCCTTCAGGATATACTTCCAGCAATTACTGCTAAAGATTTGTCTAGAAATTTCATCCGGGAGGAATCAAGGAACTTCATCTTGGGCATCCTGAAGAAACTCCTTTTGAATATTTCTCCAGATTCCTATTCTGGGGATTTGCCAGCCTTCCCCTCTGGGATTCAGCCAAGACTTTTTTTGACAACTTCTCAAGAATTCTTGGGATTCGTCCAGGAATTCCTTCTAAGAATTTTTCTTGAAATTACGAGTTCATCAAAGTTTTTTTTTTTCAGTTATTGCATCTGAAGATTCCTCCGAAATTACTTCTTAGAATTCTATCTGAAAATACCTCAAGAAATTACATCCAGGGTTTGTCTAGGAATTCCTCGAGGAGATACCTCCAGGAATTTATTCCGAGATTCGTTCAGGCATTCCTACCATGATTCGTTCAGGAATTCCTTCCGAAATTCGACCAATAATTACTTCCAGGATTCGCCAAGATTTTTTTTTCTTAAAATTCTTTTTGAAGTCTCTTCTAGTTATTCCTTTTCGTGATTCCTGCAGGAAACTTTTATAGGGATTTCCCTGGGAATTCCTCCTAAGAATCCCCTTTCTTGTGAGGATTTCTCTAGCAACTCCTTTTAGTGATTTTTTTTTATAATTTTCTGGGTATACCTCCAGGAATTCATCCTGAAGATTTCCCCATTTGAGATTCATCAAGCAAATCCTTCCAGGTATGCCTCTAGGAATTCTAGAATTATTCTAGAAATTCCATAAAAGGATTCTTCCTGGTGAAACCTCCAGCATTTCCTCCCGGGATTCGTCTAGGAATTCCTTCTAAAATTCGTCCAAAATCTTTTTGAAAATTCTTCCAAGCAATCTTTTCGGGGTTACCACCTGGAAGTCCTCCTAGGGATTCCTACAAGAATTGTTTCTGGGATTCCTCCGTCAGGGGTGCCACCACAAATTCCTTCAGAGAATTCCACAAGGAATTTCTTCTGGGTATTCCTTCAGGAATAAAGCCTGCGCACTTTAGAATCGGTACACTTTCAACCGGCTGCCGCTCAAAAACGGTGTCACTTGGAAAAAAGTGTTGTTGAAGCTTGTCTATTGTAGTTTGTAGGGAAAATATAAAATTTGCTGTTTTTATATTTTTAGATGAACTATTGATCTGAAATCGTGCCAGTTGTTTCTGCACACATTGAGCAAAAACCAATCATTGTCAGATTTGAGATTTGTGTAGGAATATATAATTACCAAACCCACCAATTACGCAGTTTAGAAAAGTTGTAGGTATTATGATTGTTGATTGAGGGAGGTAAAATATTCCATGAGTGTTAAAATTTCTAATACAGCTATGGTAAGCCTTTGAAGGCATTTATGGAAAATCAAAGGCTTGCATAGAAAGTTACGGTCAAAAAAGTTGTTTTCGCATAAACTTTAGTTCGGCAAATACGCATACGGGAAGGATACTATACGAATAGTATTGGTATACAAGAAACCAATGATTTGATGCAGAACAATATAAAAAATCGTGGCCCGAAAGCTGTATGGACTATTGCTGACGAAATTCATTGGATGTGTTTTGATGGCGTGAAATATCTAACGAATTTTTCAATAAAACTGAATCTACTCAGAAGTTTTTTATTTGTGATCATAGAATCACATCTATAGATTCAGAATCTATATGGTTTTCAGTGTTTCTCTCATGAAAACTGTATTATTTTAGGTTTATAAGGAGGAGTTCGCCTTATGACTGCTAATTTCCAAATGCTATGCGGGAAAACTGCTAATAATTTCAAAATTAATCCAGGCTTAGGTATGAATTATGTTAGACCACTTGAATTAGGGAATTGTAGATCCAAAAAACGTGTACTTGGGCTCACTGGTGACCGACGACTACGACACCAGCAGAGAAATTCAGAGGCGCATTGTGGCAGGAAATCGTGCCTACTTTGGACTCCGCAGAACTCTAGGATCGAATAAAGTTCGCCGTAACACGAAGTTAACCATCTACAAAACGTTGATTAGACCGGTCGTCCTCTATGGGCACGAAACATGGACCTTACGTGCAGAGGACCAACGCGCCCTTGGAGTTTTCGAACGGAAGGTGTTGCGTACCATCTACGGCGGAGTGCAGATGGAAGACGGGACTTGGAGATGGCGAATGAACCACGAGCTGCATCAGCTGCTGGGAGAACCAACCATCATCGTCCATACCGCGAAAATCGGGAGGCTACGGTGGGCGGGTCACGTCATCAGGATGTCGGATTAGCAACCCGACTAAAATGGTTCTCGAGAGTCATCCGACCGGTACAAGAAGACGTGGTGCGCAGTGAGCTAGGTGGGTCGACCAAGTGGAGGACGATCTGCGGACCCTACGCAGAGTGCGGAACTGGAGACAAACATCCATGGACCGAGTGGAATGGAGGCGGCTCCTATGTACAGCAGAGGCCACCCCGGCCTTAGCCTGACCGGTAAGGTAAGTAAGATCCAAAAAACGATTCCAGGAAATATTTTTCCACAAAAATCTTTGAATAAAATTATGCTTCAAATATAGCATGAATGGACAATAAGGCTTGTGGTCTTGTGAACCATATTTGTCAAGAATTTAATGTCGTAACTTGTTTTGAGCATATTTTTGATGAATATAATTTTGTTTCTTGTGAAAATATCAGCCCGTAATCTGTGAAATTTGCAAATGTTGATGATCATTAGTTTGTACAGAATAAAATGGCATGAATTTCACAATCGGTTCAAAATTTTATCTCGGAGAAACAAAAACTGTATTTTTCATATTTTCCTACAAAATACAATAAATAAGCTTCATTTGCTTCTTACAACATTTTTTTCTAGGTTAAATCGTTTTTGATCTGCAGCCGGTTGAAAGTGTATCGATTATAAAGATTCTTCAAGAAATTTCTTCTAGAAATCATCCAGTAAATCTTTCCAGGGACTCCTCTAGTAATTCCGTTTAGATAATACCCAGGAATAATTTCTGGACATCCTTCCAGGATTTCCAATTCGGGATTATTTCGGGAATTCCATCTGGGGATTCTTCCAGAAATTATTCACGTGATTTTTTCTGTAAAATAAACTCCAGGAAATCTTTCTGGGATACCTCCAGGAGCTTCTTATGGCATTCATCTAGGAGTTCGTGCAGTGGTTCGTTCACGAGTTTCTTCAGAAACTCTTCCCGGAATTCATTCAGAATTTCTTTTTTCAAGGAATTCTTTCTGAGGATTCCTTCAGAAATTCTCTAGGGATTCTTCCAGACACTATTTCTAGGAAATAATCCAGGAATTTCTTCTGGGGACTTCCGCAGAAATTTCTTCTCGAACTTCTTTTTGGGTGACACCCAGTAATGTCTTCTAGGATTCGTCCATCAAAGACTTCCAAAACTCGTCAATAATTACTTCTGTCATTCATTCAGGAAATCCTTTCTGGGATGACACTAGGAATTTATTCTGGGTTTAGTCCAGCAATTCCTTTCGAGATTAGTCCTGGAATTCCTTCCGAGATTCAAACAGAAATTCGTTCTGGGTTATCCTTCAGGAATGCTAGGTTTGCCCCAGAAACTAAATCTTAAAAATTCCTCCAGAATTATTCCAGGCATTCCTTTCAGGGATTCTATCAGGTGATTCTCCAGGAATTCCTTCATGGGAATCCTCTTCAAATTCTTTCAAGGATTCCACCAGAAATTGCATTTAGGGATTCCTCCATGAATTCCGTCAAAATAATTCTTAGTGCCTTCAGATGATTCTTCCATGGATTACTGCTGGGATTTCAACGAGGAGTTTCTTAATCTGCCCATATTCGCTAAGTTGACGTCTGGGGCTTCTAGGGCAGTATTTCTTCCTGGTGATATCTATAGGAATTCCTTCCAAACTTCGTCCAGGCAATCTTTTCTGGATTACCACCAGGATTTTTTTCCAAGTTCCGACTATAAATTGCTTTCAGGATTAATCCAGGATTTTCTTCTGGATTTTTTTGGGTGATTATTTCAGGAATTTCTTCTTGAGATTTCTGCAGGAAAATCTTCCGAGTTTCACAGAAAATCCTAGTGGAGATTTTCGCAAGAACTATTTCTGGGATTCCTTTAGGAATTTTCCGTGATACTTCCAGGAATTCCTTCATGAGGATCCTCCAGAATTTTTTTTCTCGATCTTCTTTTTGGTTAACATTCAGTAATTCCTTCCAAGACTATTCTGAAGAGTTTCTTGTGGGGATATCTACAAGAGTTCTCCAGATGATTCCTCCAGGGATGCTTGCTGGGATTTCAACGAGGAGTGCTGCGGAAATTCTTGCACATAATTTCTCTAGAAATTACTTCTGGAGATAGCTCCAGAAATTCCTTGTGGGATTCCTTTAGGATACACCGCTAGGAATAAGTACTAAAGATTTCTTTAGGAATTTCTTCCGAGAGACATTCAGGAATTCCTTGTTGGGAATTCCTTATGAAAATTCCTCCAGAAACCTCTTCTAGGGGTTCTTCCAGAATTCCTTCTGGGGATTCATCCAGGAATTTCTTCTGATGGTTCATCTTGAAATTTCCTGATGAGTTCATCCAAGAATGCCTCCGAAAATTGCATTTGAAGATTCCTCCACAAATTCCTTATAAGATACCTCCAGAAATTCCTTCTTGGAATTCTATCTGTGGATAGATCTAGAAATTACTTCCATGATTCATCTAGGAAATCCTTCAGGGAATACCTCCAGGAATTTCTTCTGGAGTTCGTACAAGCATTCTTTTCGTGATTCGTTCAAGAATTTCTTCTGAAATTCGTCCCGGATTATTTGGAATGAAGTACTTCCGGAAATCGCCCGGAACTCCTTCTTGGAATTTTGTCTGAAGATTGCTTCAGGAATTCCTTTTGGGATTCTTCCTGGAATTATTTTTAGGGATTTCCACAGAAACGCTTTCTGAGAAATGCTCTGGGAAATCCTTCTAGGTTTTTTTTCTGGATTATTTCCTTTTGAGAATAATCAAGAACATCCTTCCGTGGATTCCTCTAGGAATTTCAGGATTCTAAAAATTTCTTTGAGGGATTCCTCCAGAAATTCCTTCACAAAGTTCTTTTTGGTGATACCTCAAGGACTTCCTTCCGGGATTCGTCTAGAAATTCCTTTCAAAATCCGTTCAGGCAATCCCTGCGGGGTTACCACCATAAAATGCTCCTGGGACTTTCCCATAATTTCTTACTGAGATTCCTCCAGGCATTTTTGTGTGATTCGTCCAAGAATTCCTTCCAAGATTAATCCAGAATTTCCTTCTCAGCAATCCTCCAGGAATTTCTTCCTAGATTCCTCCGGGATTTACTTTTGAGGATTCCTCAAATTCTGGTGAACCAGGAATTTCGTCCGTGATTGTAGGCATTCTGGGATTCATTCAGGAAGGCATTCTGGAAGTTGCTCTAGGATTTTTTTCTGGTAGACATCCAGGAATTCCTTTTTGGGAATCCTGCAGTAAACCCTTCTTCCTGAAGGAAATCTCAGAAGAAATTTCTGGAGGAAGTCCCAGAAGGTTGTAACCTTCACACTATTACTGATT
Source organism: Aedes albopictus (assembly GCF_035046485.1). NCBI lineage: Eukaryota > Metazoa > Arthropoda > Insecta > Diptera > Culicidae > Aedes > Aedes albopictus. The sequence goes on along the minus strand of NC_085138.1, from coordinate 71,650,639 downwards.
TTGCAACGCGGGAACATGCATGTGGTTCCATATGTCTAGCGTGCAAAATAAAAGTATAGATTCCCTTTTTTACCATATGTGAATCACTACGATTAATACAACAGAACAACAGAACACATCTTCAGTAACCAGGGGCATTTCTTGTCCGGATCATCCCATGTTAAATCGTACCTACGCTAGAGCACTCAGAGAGCAGAGCTGGCAAGGCAGAGCAGATCAGAGCAGCACCATATCACAGCAATAAAACTTGCCATAAAACGGTATCAGTAATCCACCGTTGAGGAAATACTCTCCCTGCTAATACCGATCTTCTGCAAAGTACTACCTGTACTCTCCTTATCGCCACCCCGCTGAGCAACAGTAGAACACTCACCGATATTGTCATAAATCTATTCCCAATAATGAGATCATCCTTCAGTTGCTAGTTGATCATCAAGCAGGCATAGTGCACCCGTATTCGCGATTTTTATTAGCCTGACTAGCTAGGATATTTTAAATCGAAAGTTTTAACAAGTGATAGATAGAGTGTTCGGTGATTTGGTGAAATTTGGGGAAGATGAAAGGCCTGGCACCTGGTAAAATCTATAATTTGACCATAAAAGTGCATGTGAATACATGGTGTCCTTATTCAACAGCCACGCGCCTTTATTATAGTGCATGACGATGCATGTGAAGATGGAGTAGTGCAATTCGGTTATTGAGATCGGTAAGCGTGATGCAGAAATTCTAAAACTGGTCCCAAATGAAGTGGTGGGATGGTACAAAGCTAAACTGCCGCCCTTGTGCTCTCTCTGTTTTGTGTAGGCCAATCTTTCCCATCCAAAGTCACTTGGGTGATACTCGGCGTCCTGGTGATGGTATATTCCACCATGGTCGCTGCATTGGCCAGTGTTGGAGATCCGGCATGGCGCCGGCGAGCATTGCTCCTTTTGCTCCGGACCACAATCAGCTGCCGCCGTGGGATAGACACACCACACAACACTGACAGCACCCACTAGGATAAGTACTAAACCCTTAGGCGTTAAGTACACATTAGAGTAAGTACCAATTTTTAATAAATATACCCACTCTTGCATGTAAAATCTATACTTTTGCTTTGATACTGAATGACTCGATTCTTTGTCGTTGGTTCCGCTAATTCGAACCAAGATTGTGGATAGAATTGGTATGTGGGTCAAGGGAACCAATATCACTACTCCTATCTTTCTTAATTTTGTCTCCGTCTCATGCGACCTTCTTTAGGGGAGGTGACAAATGGCGCCCAACGTAAATGTAACTGTACAGTGGATTACCAATTCTGACGAAGTTTTTCTATCATGGAGTCATTCGCTTATAAGAAAGCAACTTTTGAATTTTCATATGCGATGGTGGATGTCTTTTGTAAATATGTACATAATAGTTTTTTAGATTTTGTTTAGATTAAGTCCATTTTGAATTTTATACTGAATTTCTGGAATCGTCATTTTGGAGAAATTAGAAAATGAATTCTTGCAATCCTTTTGAACTTTTGGCAAGAAATTGTACATATGTAAATAGAATAATTTTTAGCACAATGAATTGAATATTGAAATAAGCTGAATTTAAACATATTTTTATCAAACATGAATTATTATATTTCGTACTGAATTCCATTTATATTTCACTGAACTTCCTTACATTTTTTCATATTTTTACACACACAGTTTTTAGGATAGTGAATAGATTGGCCGATCTCAAATACCATCGTTTAAGTGATTTCAAAAGTAATCGTTTTGGATATTCGTTAATAGAGAAGAAGGAAAGTGCAATTAAAGTGAAAGGACACTAATGGAGCAAAGCGCAGAAAGTGATAATACGAATAAGTTAATTGATTTTGATGAAGAAGAGGATAGTAGTCCGGTTATGAGCATTAAGAAAATGAGTCAACGCGAAGTAAGAAGGCTCACAATCTCTCCCACATTTAGGGACAGATTGAATGAGGTGTATGAACAAAAAGCGAGACAAACTACGGATTCGGTAATAGAAAATGAACGTGATAACCGCGCGCGCAAGAATAATGTTGAACCTGAGAGGCAAACGATTCCTCCTCCGCCGCCGCCGCCGCCGGTAATTCCACGCGAAAACGTAAATCACGGTGAAAATTTTGTTTCTAATCGCGAACAAATGAGATCGCTTGAAAAGTACACGGGTACTAAGAAAAAGATCTCCACCAATAAATCACCGGTAAACCAAATGCAAAATGGTGCTCCAGATTTGGATTTGAATTTCGACCCTAATGTGGTACTAATCGAGGATGAAAATGATTCGGTTCAATTTCTTCCACCGGGATTCAACATAAAATCTCAGTTTTCAAATCCTGCATTGCCGAATAATCCTTTATTTTTCAACCTTCCAAATAGTACTCCGAACAGTAGGAAATCACTGCCAGTTTCGCAATGGCCAATCAAATATGCCGGAAATGACAATGGAATTGGATTGAATCTTTTTCTTCGAAGAGTTGAATTCTTTGCACATTCTGAGAAGATGTCAAAAGAGGAACTTTTTGAATCAGCCCATTTTCTATTAGTTGGACCTGCCCAAGATTGGTTTGTTGCAAAATGGCCGACCTTGCGCAACAAAACCTGGGATTACTTCATCCAGGCCTTAAGACATCAATTTTTGCCTAGTAACATTGATCATTACGTAAAAGTGCGTTCATTTTCAATGTTCCAAGCTAAATCTGAACTATTTTCCAACTTTTTAGTTCGAATGGAACAGTTCTTTTTGTGCAGAACTACTCCAATGTCTGAAGAAGACAAATTTGATATAATGTGGCACACAATGAGGCCCATCTACCGAGACCGACTGGCCTTAGTAGACGTCAAGGACTTGCACACTTTAGAACAACTGTGCACTCGTATTGATAATAATAATGAATCGATTATGAACAAATTTGTGCTTTCATTTGAAAACCAAAAAATTAATGAAGTAAATTTCAATAACAATCCCAACAATTCCAATGTCAGACCACCAGCAACCAACAATAGTCACAATAATCAGCAGCGTAGTCAGCAACCCAATCAAAGCAATAGTAGAAACAATCAAAACAGCTCACAGCAAAATCCAAACCCACAGAACAATCGACCTAGAAACAATCCCAACTACAACAATAATCAACATGTTCAACCGGAATACCAACCAGATTGTGGATGGAGGGAATTGTGCTTAGATGATATTCTGAGGCATTACAGAGTTCCTGATCGACGAGTTTGCTTCAATTGTAGAAGATTTGGTCATCATTTTACAAAATGTTTTTCAAGGCGCAATGTATTTTGTTGCATATGTGGTCTTCCTGAGTTTCATTACGAGGAATGCCCATTTTGTGAGGCAAAAAACCAGAGAAGGGGAAATTAAAGGAGGTGATTTTCCCATCCTCAGAAATTCCTCCAGGTTTGAGTCAGAACACACAAACCGCTAAATCATTTCAACAAATCATTTCGGAATTTGAAAACAATACAGATTGTACCATTGAGGAACATGAACATGATGAGCCACACAACTTTGCTGGTTATTTTCATAAAGTTGAAACCATTTTTGTAAATTTGAATAACGATGCCAGATATTTTTTGAAATTTAGTGTTTTAGGATTGCAGTTGCACGGACTATTGGACAGTGGAAGTAATGTGTCATTAGTTGGAGAGCACTTTGGAAATTTAACCAGCTTTTTGCAAATTCAAGATCTGGACAAAGATATTAAAATTTCAACTGCCAGTGGTGAACCAATGCAAATCAAAGGATTTGTAGACGTTCCGTTTACAGTCAATCAAACAACTAGAATCATGCCATGTTTAGTTGTCCCTGAGCTAGGAACTCGATGCATTTTAGGAATGGACTTTTTCAAACTTTTCAATATCAAACTAACCTTCGATGAAGTTGAAGTTATTGATAAGTTTGCCACTTGTAATGTGGAAACAAGTAATGAAATTCAGCCAGCTTCTCACATTCTTGATGCGGAAGAGACTGAATTACTCGAATCTGTGAAAAGCAGCTTCAAAGTTTCAGAGCCTGGCACTCTAGAAGCTTGTAATGTTATGGAGCATAGCATTGAGCTCACTGATAGCAACGCAATTCATTTGAACCCCCATCCATGGTCTCCTACAATCCAAGAGAAAGTTAACGTTGAAATCAATCGCTTATTAGACTTGGACATTATTGAGCCTTCAAACTCTAATTGGGCTTTGCAAGTGGTACCAGTTACCAAAGAAAATGGTGATATGAGGCTATGCCTAGATGCCCGTAAACTCAATGCCAAAACTGTTAGAGATGCTTATCCTCTAGCAAGCTCCATGAGAATTTTGAACAATTTAGGGAAGAATCGCTACTTTTCGGTTCTGGATCTAAAGGAATCTTTTCTGCAGGTTAAGCTTGCGGAAAGCTCAAAAAAGTTCACAAGTTTTAAGATTATTGGCAGGGGTCTTTTCCAATACAAAAGACTACCTTTTGGACTTATCAATAGCAGTGCTACAATGTCTCGGATCCTTGACAGAGTTTTAAAAGAAGGACTTTATGAACCTTTCATTTTTTCCTATCTGGATGATATTATCATTGCAACCAGAACCTTTAAGGATCACATAAAATACCTTAAAATTGTCGCTGATTGTTTAAGAGAAGCTAACCTTTCAGTAAATCTAGCTAAATGTAAATTCTGCCTGAAAAGAATAAAATATCTAGGTTTTATTCTTTCAGAGAGCAGTTACCAACCGAACCCTGAAAGAGTTACTGCGATCTCCAAGTTTGCTCGACCGCAAACTCCAAAGGAGATTCTCAGATTCTTAGGGATGGCGGGATACTACCGCAACTTCATCCCGAATTTTAGCGGTATATCAGCCCCAATCTCTGACTTGTTGAAAGGCAAGCCTAAGAAGATTAGGTGGAATGATAAGGCTGAACAGGCGTTTATCAAACTGAAAGAATGTTTGATCTCGGAGCCAGTCTTAGCCAATCCAGACTGGACAAAAGAATTTACTATTCAAACCGACGCTAGTGATGTGGCAATTGCAGGCATCCTGACGCAGGAGTTGGATGGTGAAGAGCACATTATTGCCTTCTTTTCACGGAAGCTCAGCGCATGTGAAAAGAAATATGGGCCCACCGATAAGGAAGGATTAGCTGCTCTTGAGGCAATCGAGCATTTCAGATGTTATGTGGAAGGTTCACACTTTACACTGATAACTGATTGCTCCGCAGTGACATTTATCTGTAATTCAAAGTGGCGTCCGAGTTCGAGACTGTCAAGATGGTCCGTCAAATTGCAGGAGTTTGATATGACTATAAAGCACAGAAAAGGACGAGACAATGTAGTATGTGATGCCCTCAGCCGTGCTGTTTGTGCAATTTTTGAAAATTCAAAGTCTAAATGGTTCAATGACTTAAAAAGGAAAGTTAGTGACACTCCAGATAGGTACCAAAATTTCAAAATTGAGAATGGCGACTTGTATAAGTTTGTCACTTCCAGATCCCCTTTTGAAATGGGACGACTGGAATGGAAGATGGTTGTGCCACCTGACAAGATGGCGCAACTAATTGAAGATGAACATGCCAAATTAATGCATCTTGGGACTGAGAAGACCCTAGAGCGAATTAAGTTAAAATATTACTGGCCTAAGATGAAAGTCGACGTCAAGCGAGTTTTATCTAAATGCAGCATTTGCAAGCAGTCGAAGCATTCGACTATTGCCACAGTTCCTCCAATGGGAGAGCAAAAGAACGCTACTCGCCCATTTCAGATGATTGCTATGGATTATATTAGTGGTTTTGTTCGTAGTAAGTCTGGAAATAGTGATTTGTTAGTTTGTCTGGATGTGTTCACTAAATATGTTCGTTTGTTTCCTGTTAGAAAGATTAGTGTTGAAAGTTTGAGTCAGTTAATTAAATGTGAATGGTTTTTAAAGTATGGTGCTCCACAAGTGTTGATTTCAGATAATGCGGTAATGTTTTTAGCTAATAAGTTTCAAGATTTGTTGTCTAAGTTTAATGTCCATCATTTTAAAAATAGCAGAAGACATTGTCAAAATAACCCTGTTGAACGAGTGAACAGAGTTATCTTGGCTTGCATTCGTTCATATTGTCAGAACGATCACCGTATCTGGGACTCCCAAATTCCAGAAATTGAGTTTGCTATTAATAACACCAAACATTCGTCTACGGGATTCACGCCGTTTTTCTTGGTACATGGATATGAATCGATAGTTGATGGAAGGGACCATCTGCAAGATAGGCACACTTCTGATCCTTTCCTTTCCTTGATTTGAGAGGCTTTAACCGTTAAAAACGGTCATTCGCCTCTAACACTTCTGATCCATCAACTGATCAGTTTGTCCAACGCAGGAGAGATGCTTTGGGTTCTGTGTACGAAGAGGTTGTTAAGAATAATAAAAAACAGTTTGAAAAGTACAAAAAGAATTATGATAGCAAGCACAAGGGTTTACCACCCACTTTTAACATTGGTCAAAAAGTTTACAAAAAGAATTTTAAAATTTCAAGTGCGGTTGACCACTATTCAGCCAAACTTGGTCCCGTTTATGTTCCGTGTAAAATAATTGCTAGAAGAGGAGCTACATCATATGAGCTGGAGGATGAGGAAGGAAGAAATTTAGGAGTGTTTGCAGCGCAAGATTTGATTCCGGAATAAGTGAGATTTAATTTTAGTTGCGTGAAAATGTCGTCGGGTAAATGCTTTTTGTGTAATTGAGTAATTGTGAAATACGTGTTTGTTAAGTAGTTAGATGGCGTGCGTGATTGAGGGATCTGATAGGGGAATTGAATGTCCGAGGAAATGGTGATCACCGAGAGTTCGCGTAGATTAAGTGTAGAGTTTGCGTATAACCGAGAGTTCGCGTAGATTAAGTGTAGAGTTCGTGTATAACCGAGAGACTGCGTAAGATATAATAGGATTCGTGAGCGTTTGAGTGTGTAACTTTGTGACTATCGGGCACTTGCTTACTAATAAATTCGAATGTAGATGAGACTCTCGATCGAGTAATCGCGTTACTCGATCGATACGCGTGAAAGTTCCTATGAGAGAATACGGATAAAATATCTGTCTTTGAGTATGTTGATTGAGAAGAAATAGTGTGAAGCATGTGTAGATTTAGAATGTCTGGATAAGTAAGTGAAATTTTTGTTGGAGTTTTTTTTGTATGTCTGTAATTTTGATTAACTTCCTTTCTCCTAAACTTAGAGGCTCCTCAGCTAAGCAGAAACACAACCTTCAGTTGTCTGCGAAATAAAAGAAAATAGAGAACCAAACGTAAACTAAATCTGTAGGGTCACATCGAATAACTGCGAATGGTCACAGATCGGTTCCTGGTTGATGTGAGCCACTATTGTTCAAGCAGATATTGAGCTGAAATCGAGCCAGTAAAACAATAGCCTATCTGGTAAACAAACGTCCATCGGAATATGAGATATCAACATTTTGCCCTGACAAGAATGTGCTTTGTGTGGATTAACTGATTACACTTGACGACACCTAACACTACTTTACTAGGTTGACAATTGTCGATCGTGAGAGTGGATAGCTTATGGTAAGAAAGAAACTGCTATATTGGGATTTCATCCCATATTGCAGTCTGGTGTGGGGGTATTGTAACCTTCACACTATTACTGATTTTGCAACGCGGGAACATGCATGTGGTTCCATATGTCTAGCGTGCAAAATAAAAGTATAGATTCCCTTTTTTACCATATGTGAATCACTACGATTAATACAACAGAACAACAGAACACATCTTCAGTAACCAGGGGCATTTCTTGTCCGGATCATCCCATGTTAAATCGTACCTACGCTAGAGCACTCAGAGAGCAGAGCTGGCAAGGCAGAGCAGATCAGAGCAGCACCATATCACAGCAATAAAACTTGCCATAAAACGGTATCAGTAATCCACCGTTGAGGAAATACTCTCCCTGCTAATACCGATCTTCTGCAAAGTACTACCTGTACTCTCCTTATCGCCACCCCGCTGAGCAACAGTAGAACACTCACCGATATTGTCATAAATCTATTCCCAATAATGAGATCATCCTTCAGTTGCTAGTTGATCATCAAGCAGGCATAGTGCACCCGTATTCGCGATTTTTATTAGCCTGACTAGCTAGGATATTTTAAATCGAAAGTTTTAACAAGTGATAGATAGAGTGTTCGGTGATTTGGTGAAATTTGGGGAAGATGAAAGGCCTGGCACCTGGTAAAATCTATAATTTGACCATAAAAGTGCATGTGAATACATGGTGTCCTTATTCAACAGCCACGCGCCTTTATTATAGTGCATGACGATGCATGTGAAGATGGAGTAGTGCAATTCGGTTATTGAGATCGGTAAGCGTGATGCAGAAATTCTAAAACTGGTCCCAAATGAAGTGGTGGGATGGTACAAAGCTAAACTGCCGCCCTTGTGCTCTCTCTGTTTTGTGTAGGCCAATCTTTCCCATCCAAAGTCACTTGGGTGATACTCGGCGTCCTGGTGATGGTATATTCCACCATGGTCGCTGCATTGGCCAGTGTTGGAGATCCGGCATGGCGCCGGCGAGCATTGCTCCTTTTGCTCCGGACCACAATCAGCTGCCGCCGTGGGATAGACACACCACACAACACTGACAGCACCCACTAGGATAAGTACTAAACCCTTAGGCGTTAAGTACACATTAGAGTAAGTACCAATTTTTAATAAATATACCCACTCTTGCATGTAAAATCTATACTTTTGCTTTGATACTGAATGACTCGATTCTTTGTCGTTGGTTCCGCTAATTCGAACCAAGATTGTGGATAGAATTGGTATGTGGGTCAAGGGAACCAATATCACTACTCCTATCTTTCTTAATTTTGTCTCCGTCTCATGCGACCTTCTTTAGGGGAGGTGACAAGGTTCCCAATAAGGAATTCCAGGATGCCTCTTAGAAGCAGGCCCGTGCACATGAAAGAAGACATGGGAGGGGTTTCTCCTACTTTTGGCAAAAGGTGGAGGGGTGGCTGGTGTCTAGAACTTCGACAATGGGAGGCGTTAAACGCTCAAACTCCTCCTTTGTGCACGGGCTTGTAAATAGCAATTCCTTGAAGAATCTTCTAAAGGAATTCTCGGAGGAATCCAGGAAGGAATTCCAGAAGGATTAGCGAGATGCAATTTATGGATTAATCTTGGAAGGAATTCTTGGATTTTCAGGACGGTTTTTGAAAGCAATTTCCAGACGAATCTCGGAAGGAAGTCCTGGAGATATCACCAGAAAGAACTTTGCGAAGGAATTTCTGGAAAGACTCATTGAAGAAATTTTTAGAGGAATCCTGAAATTCTTAGAGGAATCCCTGGAAGGATATTCTTGATTATCTCAAAAGGAATTTCTGGGGAAATTCCCAGGATGATTTCCTGGAAACCTAGAAAGAATTTCCAGAGCAATCTTCGGAAGCGTTTCTTTGGAAATCTTTAGGAGAAATTCCTGGGGGTAATAATTCCAGGAAGAATCGCAGAAGAAATTCAGAATATTCAGACAGACTTCCAAGAAGAATTTTTTGACGAATTACGGAAGGAGTTCTTGAACGAATCCCGGAAGAAATCGCTAGGGGTATGCCATGAAGGCTTTTCTAGATGAATCCTGGAAGTAATTTCTAGAACTATCCCCAGATAGAATTCCAACAAGGAATTTCTGAAGAAAATTCTTGGATAAATCCCTGAAGGAAATTCTGAAAAAAAACTCAGAAGAAGATTCTGGAGAAATTTTCATAAGGAATTCCCAACAAGGAATTCCCGGATGTCTCCCAAGAGAAATTCCTAAAGGAATATTTAGCATAATTTCCTAGAGGTATATCCTGTAGGATTCCCACAATGAATTTCTGGAGTCATATCCATAGGTAATTCCTGGAGAAATTAAAGCATCAAGACTCTGGTGCTGCTACTTACGGTTTTTTTTTTCGTTTTATAACTATAATGGTTTTTGAAAAGATGAAGAAGTTTTGTGCTTTTTTGAGAAGTATTTCAAATGGAAATCGCTCAAAGGGAACGTCCTTAAATGACGTAGCATTTTTAGGCCGATTTTTTACTCCCCCTTCCCCCTCGAAGCATATTTTCCCATACCTAATACATGGCTCGTCGCACAATCTCAGACTCCCCCCTCCTCCCCCCAAAACTACGTCATTTATGGACGCTCCAAAAGGGGTTTTCTCTCTTCCAAATGTTAAGCTAAAAATAAATAAATTCCTGGAGAAATTATCTGCAAAAATTTCTACAGAAGGAACTCTGTAGAAATCCCGAGAGGGATTCCCGAAGGAATCGCGAGAAGAAATTTCTTGAGCAATATACAGAAGACATTCCGGGAGAAATTCTCGGAAGAAATTTCTGGATGAATCCTATATTGAATTTCTACAAGAATCGCCAAAAAGGATTCTTGGAGAAATCCCTGAAAGATTTTTTTTTTAGGAATCCCCTGAAAGAATTGCTGAGAGGCCTGGCTAAATCCCAGAAGGAGTTTTTGGGAGTACCGTAATCCGGGGTATCATTGATCAGCAGGGTAACATTGATCGGCTTGACCTACCTCCTGAAATGTTCAAACAACTATTTTACATTGGGTCAGTTTCTGCAATCGAATGGTATATCGTAATCTGCTATTGTTAAGCTATTAAATGACATGCAATTCACAAAAATTGAATTTAATAAACATTGAAATAAATTGATTTTTCCATAACTGTGTTTCGTAACGCAAAGAGATACATTGTTAAACATGTATGCATAGCATGAATACTAGATACAATACGAGGTTCGAAATCACTATATTACTTTAATATGATATCCTAGAGTTGGATTTAATAAACAAAACTTTTATGAAAATGCTCTTTCTTCAATAAAATATACGATTTATTACGATTTATTAAAAGTAGGCTACACTAGTTTACAGCATTTTTGAACTCGGTAAGCTGATGATCATTTTTGGTGTAGAATCATGCCCTGAGTTCGAAAACGCGAAAGAAAAAAATTACAGTAGAGCGGAAATTTTTTCGACTTTCCATACAAGGTTGATGATTTGAAATCAATTTTTGTTCTATTTTTAAGCAAAGTCGCTCACTTCAAACATTTCATTCTCTGTAACCAATGCTCCGATTGAGCTGAAATTTTTACTGTAACTCGCTTACATATGATGTGTCAAATAAACGTCGAGAAAGGATTTTTAAGTTGGTTTTTTCTTATTAAAAAAAAATACATTTCTTCAAAAAATTTTGGGAATTTTGCTAAAATTTAAGAAGATCGTCCCTAAAAATCGTCAATATCTTGAATTTCATCAATCGGACGCAAAACCTGTATTCAGATGATCGAATGGTATTGTATTCAGCTTTCAATTTATGGAAAAAGATTTAAAATTGGTTGAACAAAACGCAATATATTTGAATTTTCGTAAATTACATATTTTGAAAAGTTGTAAAACTCGATATTGAGCTAAAACTCAAAAACTGTTCTACTTTAAATTTTTTGAAGGTCGGTTTCGAAATCAGCACTAAACTGTGCTTCAAAAATTTTGGTCGTTGACAGAAGTTCACGACTTTCATTTTATTTTGTAAACTTGTGCTATCAATTCCATAAGCCATTGCCTACCTTTAGGCGTTATTCGCGGTTTGGAGGATTTTAATCTCAAAATAACTTTAAAAATACATAACTTGTAAGATTTTGGACAACTTATTCGAAATCAGCGACCCCGAATTTAGTAAGTAAGGGTATTTTCAACACAAACGAACACTGTTCACTTAGGTGATCAATGTTACCCCAAATCTGCAAAATGAAAAATTAGAATAAAAAGTTTATTTAAACATGTTTTAAAGTTTCACAATACTTTTTCGAGTAGCTTAACATATACTCAGAGGGCCAGTACTTGTTTTAGAAATATAAAACAAATGACGTTTGCTTTTACAAGAGAATTATTCAAGAAAGATCGAAAATTCTGATCAATGTTACCCCGGATTACGGTATCACAAAAAGAAATTCCTATAATGAATTTCTGGAGTAATATCCAGCAGTACTTCCTGGACAAATCTTAGGAATCTTAAAGGAATCCCCGGAATGACTTCTTGTTTGAAGCTCGGAATGAATTCCAGGACGAATCTTGAAAAGAACCCAGAAAGGGATTACTGACGATTTTTGAAAGAAGTTGCTTCAGGTCCTTCAAGGATTGCTCCAGGAATTCCATTGAATATTCCTTTAGCAGTTCCATTGGGAGTTCTTTCGAGAATTCCTCCAGGAGTTCCTTTAGAAATTCCTTGAGGAACTCCATCGGGTTTTCCTGAAGAAGTTTTTACGAGAATTGTTAGTGGTGAACTTTCGGGAGTTCCTCCAAGAATGCCTTCGTAGATGCCTCCAATAAATCGTCCTCGGGAATTCCAAGACGGGTTCTTCCAGAAAATCCTCCGGAGATTCTTTCAGGAATTCCTCCGGGGATACCTCCGGCAATTCTTGCACGAATTCCTTCGGATATTTCTCCAGGAAATTCTCCGGAGATTCCTCAAGGAAATTCTCCATAAATTTCTAAAGTAATTCCTTGAGGACTCTTCCAGGAATGGGGATTCGTCCAAGATATTCTCCGGAGATTGCTCTGGAAATTCCTCCACAAAATTCACCGGAGATTTCTCCAGGAAATCCTCCACAAGAAATCCCTAAGGAGATTCCTCCATAGATTTCTCGAGTAAATCCTTCGGGGATTCCTCAAAAAAATCTTCCGAAGATTCCCCAAGGAATTCTCCGGTGATTCTACCAGGATTTCCTCCGGAGATTTCTCCAAGAATTTCCCCTGTTATTCCTCCAAAAACTCCTGCAGATATTCCCCCAGGGATTCCCCCAGAATATCCTCCGGGGATTCCACCGGAATTTTTTCCAGGGATTCCTCCAGGAATTCCTACGAGGATTCCTTAAGGAAATTTTTCGCAAGTTCATCAGGGGAATTCTCCAAAAAATTTCTCCGGGGATTCTTCCAAAAAAATCCTCCAGGAATTCCTTCTGTAATACTTCAAGGAATACCACCAGAAATTAGTCCCGGAATGTTTCCACAAATTTCACCAGGAAACCTTCCAGGAGTTTCTGCAGAAACTCTTCTAGATATTGTACCAGGAATTCTGCCAGGACATCCTCCAGAAGTTTGTAAGTATCGGGTCAGCCAATCGGGAGCGTCTTAGAGACTCCCCGACTCAACTGCCTCAGGGTCGGCACGCTCACCTACGTTTATCGCGGGACAGGGAATTCTCGCACTCGATTTAGGTAGCTACACAAGCACTTCGTTAAAACAAGGCCTATATTTCTGGTTTCTGGACACTGTGCACACTTTATTGCTTCTTCTCCTTTTTCTCCTCAACACTCCTCCCCACTTTCTTATATTCTATCTAACCTTTTTCCTAATGTTTGGGGCCCCTTTCCTCCGCAGCAACCTCCTTTCTCCTCACCGCCGGTCACCGGCGTTCCTTCCTTCGGCGTACGTGGTACCGCAGGTTCTTCAGGCCACGTCTGGCCGCGTCTCTTGCCTCGGGGTGGCTTTGGGGTACAGCTGCAGCTGAATGGACCCGCCTACACGTCCTAGGCTGCCGATATTTGGACGGATCGGCCTTCGGCCAACAACGCTGCCGGAAACTACCCGGTTGAAGCACCAGGACGTGGTAGGGCGAAGGGGAAACCTTTACAGGCTTCGCACTAAAACTGCGGGGTCCTAATAAAATAGACGGACAAATATCGGTGTAAGGGAACAAGTTGACGTCGGTGGTTGAGTTCCGTTACCTGATGTCCTCTTTTCGCACTTTCTCTCCACTTCACTCCTCTTCTAACTTTTCAACTTGGCTCTCTATCGATTTCGCTTTAAAACTTTCCGACTACTAACTTTCCGTCTGACTTGGCTAACGATCACCGGGTAAGTGAAAGACTTTGGCTCTTTCACCAGGCTTCAAGGTCCATGACCTCGGCCCTCGGTCATTGCCTTTTTGAAGTGCATCTTTCGTAATGGCCCCATTACGCCACCCCTTATGGCCGCCGATAACTGCATCGTCTTGGACCTCTGGTGGTGGGTTGTGGAAGTTCGGTGGGAGGTATGCAGCGTTTAAGGTGATTTTGCCTACTACTGTCCTAGCTGTATGCGAAGTGGGGGACTACTGGGGGGAATACCTATTTCTAACACGAAATCTACCTGTCCTATACATTTTCGAATCAAAAAACACAAAATCACTTCAACACAACCAATTAACAAACCAAACACTTACAAGTTCTGTCGTAAATTTATTCAGGAATACTTCCAGATATTCCTCCAGGAATTGCTCCAGAGATTGCTCAAAAAATTCCTTCGAAGTCCCCTTCAGCAATTCTTCCGGAGATTCCTCATGAAATCCATTTTTTTTTTCTATCAGGAATTCTTTCAGGAATTCCTCCAGGACATTCCCTTGCGATTTTCCCCAGGAAACCCCTCGGGCATTCCTCCAGAAATTTCTCAGAGGATTCCTTCAGGAAGTCATCCGCGAATTCCTCCAAGGATTCCTCCAGAAATTCTTCCGGGATTACTCCAGGGATTCTTTCGGGGATTTCTTACAGGGATTACTTCAAGGATTTGTTCTCCGAAAATCCAGAAAGTGCTCGGTGAATTGATCCGGATATGCCTCCAGGAATTTTTCCGGGGATTCCTTCAGCAAGTTTTCCGCGAATTCCTCCGGGGATTTCTCCAGAATTTCTTCCAGGATATCTCCCAGGAAGTCTTCCAGCAATTCCTCCAGAAACTCCAACATTTTCCCCAGAAATTCCTCCAGGATTCCGCCGTAAATTCCTCCAGAAACTCTTCCAGTAATTCCTAAAAAAATTCCTCCAGAAATACTTCTGGAGATTACTCCAGGAATTCCTTCAGTAATACTTCCAGGAATACCTCCAAGAATTGCTCCTGAAATTGTTCAAAAAAAAAAAATCGTTCCAAGATTTTTTTCCAGGAATCCCTCCGAGAATACTTCTAAGAATTCCTCCAGGATTTTTTTCTAAGGAATCCTTCAGGAAGTCCTCCGTGAAATTTTCCGGGGATTCCTCCAGGAAAAAACATCAAGAATTTCTACAGGAATTCTTCCGAAGATTCCTTCAGAAAGTGCTCCATGAATTCCTCCAGCGATTCCTCAATTCCTCTGGGAATTCCTTCGGTAAGTTTTTCGCGAATTCTTCCCTGGATTCCTCAAGGAATTCCTGTGGGGATTCCTAAAGAATTCTTCCGGGGATTCCTCCGGAATTTCCTCTAGGAAATCCTTCAGTAATACTTCCAGGAATTGTTTCTTGAAGTTTTCCTGGAATTCTTTCAGATTTTTTTTTTTCAGAAATTCCTCCGAAAATTCTTCCAGGAATCCCTCCAGAAATTTTTACAGATTAGAAAAATATCTGTAAATTCTTACGGGAATTCTTGCAGGATATCCTCCTGTAACTCTTCCATGATTTCCTCCAGGAACCCTTCCAGAAATTTATTGGGAAAATTCTTTCGGGGATTCCACCAGGAATTCCTTCAAATATTCCATCAAGGAGTTTTCCCCAAATTCCTCCGAGGATTTGTCCAGTAATTATTACAAGATTTTCTCCACAAACTCCTCCAAGAATTCTTACAGGATTTTCTTTAGGATTTCCTCCAGGGATTCCGCCGTAAATTCTTTCAGGAAAACTTCCAGACATTCTTCTAGGAATTCCTCCAGCGATTCCTCAAAAGGTTCCTCCAGATTTTTCTCCCCGAATTTCTCCTAAGATTGCTCCAGGAATTTCCGCGGGGACTTCTTCAGTAAGTTTTCCGCGAATTTCTCCTTGGATTTTCCAGGAATTCCCCCGGAGATTCCTGGTGACAAAAACCTTAACGAAAGCATTTTAAGCTGAGAAAATTTCAATTTACAATCGCCTGTTAGAATTGAATTTTGGACACCGAATATATGTTTTGGACACCCTCGAGAATATATAATTTGGACAGGGCTATTATCTCAATGTTTAGCCATGAATACTGTTTGATCATGGAAGTAGTATGAATAACGAATATTTTCTTGCAAATAATCAAATTTCTTTGCTTAACAGGCATCTATTTTGGTAAATATTACAGTTTTTGTTAAAATCAAGGAAATATCGCCAGACCCACAGAATACGCCTCCATGTATGCAATCGCACAGCATCCACATGCAGTTTAGCAAATGACCAAAATATATTTACAGTAGAAACCCAGTAATGTATTTTAGACACCACCTATTTTAAGCGTTCCAATTGAATTTTCAGAAATTGGCTGCCTAATGCTTGTTTATTGAACATTTCTCATTGCAATAAGGCTTTGAAATTTCTTACAATCATCAATTCCACAATTTTGAGGTGGATATTGTATGTGACGGTAAAGTGTATGTCGTCTTGCATACCTGTGCATTTGAGGGGTTTTGGTGACAAAGAGTACAGGCTAAACATTTCTATAGGTCCTAAGTGCAAATGAGAGGCTCTCTTTAACTCTCCTCTCTTTCGATCATAACGCGTTTGTATTTATAAATTTTGATTTACTTCTTGCGTCGGGAGGTAGATTAAGCAATCCTTTTCCGATCTATACGTCACAAATTGTCAAAATGTTCACTGTGACATCATAATAATTTCAAGAGAATCGGAACAAAGAGAGCCTCTCTTTTGCAGATTGGACCTTTAGATATGTTTGTCGCCATCTTCATACCATTGAGCCATTTTATTGTATGATGATGTGTTTGATGAAATAAGTCGAAAAATTAATTATTTCAGGATAGTGGTTGTTTTATCCACTTTAATGTAAAGGGTTGGGGATCGTGAAGTCGTAGCATCCTGGCAATCCTCAAGGATCATTCCCAAGGACATTTGCTACAAATCCTGTGCACAGAACATTGAGCAATTTTATTTTTTGGTCTTGTGTTTGATGAAATAAGACGAAATATGAATCATTCTAGTACCGTAATCCGGGGTTAAATTGATCACACTAAAACAACTTTTGCGGATAACATTAGTGACAATTCAAATATTGCTAAAAGAATGCCTGTAAAATCAGTACCCAGTGTAACTCCATGAATCCATGTGAAAGAATTTTGTTCAACAAATTTAAACTTTTAGTTATAGGGGAACTTACGTATTCTCGGCAGTTTTGTTCTCTTCGTCATGGTTTTTTTTTTAACCCTGTAGCTCTCAGAGTTGGCCTCAAATCCTTCCCAACTAAGCTGAGTTATATACCCAAATTTCAGGCAATTCGGCCCACAAAAACTATCCATGACGAAGAGAACAAACCTGCCGATAATACCCATCGTCACCCTATTACATACTTCAAAAATCAAAATATTGAAGATGCCAACGACAAATATGTTTTCTATAGAAAATGTCGATTTTTGATCCCGGATGCTCAGAGTTACAGATCCGTGCCATAAGTTTCCGACATCAGGACTCACCAGCAGGACTCTAAGGACGAATCCAAACTATTATTATTATTATCTTTATTATCGAGATTTTCAGCCAGGGGCTGGTTCATCTCCGAGCCGAACTATTGTCAAATATGATTTCTATAGAAAATGTCGATTTTTGATCAAGGAAGCTCAGAGTTACAGATCCGTGGCATAAGTTTCCGACATCAGGACTCACCAGCAGGACTCTAAGGACGAATCCTGTATGATGGTCATGTCCTGAATTTGTGTTGAGAAGGAGCCATATGAGCCGAACTATTATTATTATCTTTATTATCGAGATTTTCAGCCGGGGGCTGGTTCATCTCCGAGCCGAACTATTGTCAAATATGATTTCTATAGAAAATGTCGATTTATGATCCCGGAAGCTCAGAGTTACAGATCCGTGGCATAAGTTTCCGACATCAGGACTCACCAGCAGGACTCTAAGGACGAATCCTGTATGATGGTCATGTCCTGAATTTGTTTTGGGAAGGAGCCATATGAGCCGAACTATTGACAAATATGATTTCTATAGAAAATGTCGATTTTTGATCCCGGAAGCTCAGAGTTACAGATCCGTGGCATAAGATTCCGACATCAGGACTCACCAGCAGGACTCTAAGGATGAATCCTGTATGATGGTCATGTCCTGAATTTGTGTTGAGAAGGAGCCATATGAGCCGAACTATAATTATTATCTTTATTATCGAGATTTTCAGCCGGGGGCTGGTTCATCTCCGAGCCGAACTATTGTCAAATATGATTTCTATAGAAAATGTCGATTTTTGATCCCGGAAGCTCAGAGTTACAGATCCGTGGCATAAGTTTCCGACATCAGGACTCACCAGCAGGACTCTAAGGACGAATCCTGTATGATGGTCATGTCCTGAATTTGTTTTGGGAAGGAGCCATATGAGCCGAAATTACGACAAATATGATTTCTATAGAAAATGTCGATTTATGATCCCGGAAGCTCAGAGTTACAGATCCGTGGCATAAGTTTCCGACATCAGGACTCACCAGCAGGACTCTAAGGACGAATCCTGTATGATGGTCATGTCCTGAATTTGTGTTGAGAAGGAGCCATATGAGCCGAACTATTATTATTATCTTTATTATCGAGATTTTCAGCCAGGGGCTGGTTCATCTCCGAGCCGAACTATTGTCAAACATGATTTCTATAGAAAATGTCGATTTTTGATCAAGGAAGCTCAGAGTTACAGATCCGTGGCATAAGTTTCCGACATCAGGACTCACCAGCAGGACTCTAAGGACGAATCCTGTATGATGGTCATGTCCTGAATTTGTTTTGGGAAGGAGCCATATGAGCCGAAATTACGACAAATATGATTTCTATAGAAAATGTCGATTTATGATCCCGGAAGCTCAGAGTTACAGATCCGTGGCATAAGTTTCCGACATCAGGACTCACCAGCAGGACTCTAAGGACGAATCCTGTATGATGGTCATGTCCTGAATTTGTTTTGGGAAGGAGCCATATGAGCCGAAATTACGACAAATATGATTTCTATAGAAAATGTCGATTTATGATCCCGGAAGCTCAGAGTTACAGATCCGTGGCATAAGTTTCCGACATCAGGACTCACCAGCAGGACTCTAAGGACGAATCCTGTATGATGGTCATGTCCTGAATTTGTTTTGGGAAGGAGCCATATGAGCCGAACTATTGACAAATATGATTTCTATAGAAAATGTCGATTTTTGATCCCGGAAGCTCAGAGTTACAGATCCGTGGCATAAGATTCCGACATCAGGACTTACCAGCAGGACTCTAAGGATGAATCCTGTATGATGGTCATGTCCTGAATTTGTTTTGGGAAGGAGCCATATGAGCCGAACTATTGACAAATATGATTTCTATAGAAAATGTCGATTTTTGATCCCGGAAGCTCAGAGTTACAGATCCGTGGCATAAGATTCCGACATCAGGACTTACCAGCAGGACCCTAAGGATGAATCCTGTATGATGGTCATGTCCTGAATTTGTTTTGGGAAGGAGCCATATGAGCCGAAATTACGACAAATATGATTTCTATAGAAAATGTCGATTTTTGATCCCGGAAGCTCAGAGTTACAGATCCGTGGCATAAGTTCCCGACATCAGGACTCACCAGCAGGACTCTAAGGACGAATCCTGTATGATGGTCATGTCCTGAATTTGTTTTGGGAAGGAGCCATATGGGCCGAGCTATTGACAAATATGATTTCTATAGAAAATGTCGATTTTTGATCCCGGAAGCTCAGAGTTACAGATCCGTGGCATAAGTTTCTGACATCAGGACTCACCAGCAGGACTCTAAGGATGAATCCTGTATGATGGTCATGTCCTGAATTTGTTTTGGGAAGGAGCCATATGAGCCGAAATTACGACAAATATGATTTCTATAGAAAATGTCGATTTTTGATCCCGGAAGCTCAGAGTTACAGATCCGTGGCATAAGTTTCCGACATCAGGACTCACCAGCAGGACTCTAAGGACGAATCCTGTATGGTGGTCATGTCCTGAATTTGTTTTGGGAAGGAGCCATATGAGCCGAAATTACGACAAATATGATTTCTATAGAAAATGTCGATTTATGATCCCGGAAGCTCAGAGTTACAGATCCGTGGCATAAGTTTCCGACATCAGGACTCACCAGCAGGACTCTAAGGACGAATCCTGTATGATGGTCATGTCCTGAATTTGTTTTGGGAAGGAGCCATATGAGCCGAACTATTGACAAATATGATTTCTATAGAAAATGTCGATTTTTGATCCCGGAAGCTCAGAGTTACAGATCCGTGGCATAAGTTCCCGACATCAGGACTCACCAGCAGGACTCCAAGGACGAATCCTGTATGATGGTCATGTCCTGAATTTGTTTTGGGAAGGAGCCATATGACCCGAAATTACGACAAAAGTTTTTAAATACAGAATGTTGATTTTTAATGCTTGAAGCTTAGAGTTACAGATCCGTTGTATGAGTTTTTGCTTTCAGGAAACGGGCTTATTGTTTGAATTTTGTATTTAGTATGTCTGTATTTATCATAAACTAATCTGCATTGAAATTGCAGTAATTGCAAAAATAAATGCATTGATTGATCTGCCGGATCGTTAAAATCCACGTAATACCCCTAAATGTATACCTACCTGATACATTGCTTGGAGGATAACTAATCGTACTAAAAAGTAATTCACTCTTTTCTGCTTATACTCCTGAATATATGCAATCTGAGTATATTCCTGGAGGATGGCTTGGGAAGATAACTAATCGTACTAAAAAAATAGCACAATATTCGTGGAGGATGGAACTTGGAGGATAACAAAACCTCGCTGTGTAAAGATACGTCATTTGTGTAAAATTCGACAATGATTTTTCATAAGGGCCTAACTGACTTGATCGATTTCTCTTCGTCGACTCTATCTTTCGCTAATAACTTGATCAAAACAAAGAAAATCACTATTCTTTTTGTTTCTATAGCAACATGTAGTCGCCTTCTTCGCATTTCAACCAAAAACATCTTTGGAAAACTTAACACTTATTCCAAAGTTGTTTGTTCTTACTTAGAGTTTATCGATAAGAACAACCCATTATCATCTTTTCACGGTAGAAACTTCAATCGTTTCTACAAAATTAAGTTCACAATCTTCCTATAACTTTCGAACTGTTCGTCCAATCAAGTGAGTGTTTGTTTTTGGGATATACAAATGTGTTGGAAATAACATAATGTTGTTGATGGAGCACCGAATAACTTATGAAAATAGCGCATCTTCTTACATATTGAGAGACTCATGAAGTTAAATTCCGAATATCTCGGAAATGGCTACTTTCAGAAAGGTTATTACAGTAAACGCTCGGTCAGTGCAAGCGGTTTAACTGCAATGCTTTTTAACTGTAAGCACCTCCAAATGTCAAAATGGTTCACCATGTTAGCCCAAATGAACAGACGGATGAAATTCACATTCATTTAATGATGGTTTGTTGATACTGTCAGGCGTTCCAGTTGTCGGTTTTTTTGTTCGCTAAGTGAAAATAAACATGTTGCAGTTATCGAACGTCTACTGTATCTTTGATATCTTACAAAAACTTGAAAACGGTCTGATAAAAAGTTCCAAACCATTTTTTTCACGTTGTTTACCCGACTACCTATCGCGTATGAATACAAAACTAAGGTTAACAGAGAAAAAAAGAAAAGCTAATGATCTGATAAAGGGGAAGATTGTCACTGTTTACTTGTTTTGTTTCACACCAGACAAGACTTAACAATTGTGCCACAAAACTAACTCAATATCATCTAGATTCTAGAAAATACTGTGCTGTTGCGTCAACAGGTTCTTCATCACAGCTTCCAGCAGAAAGTATGTTCTTTAAAACGCTACAAAGCACTGCTGGTTTGCGAAGAATTTGGCAGATTATAACTAAATGATAACTCTGTTGCAGTTTTTTTTAAACAAATATAACGCCGTCTCCAAATTACGCGTCTCTCAATGGAGAGGGAATAGTACAACCGAACGTGTCGGCCCATACAAACATTTTAGGACTTTCATACAAAAAAGAAGGGGGGTTGTTGAAACATGACGATTTAAACGTTGCGTTCTAAATGAATGTCATAAGTTTTGTTCTATGGCTTGTGACTCGAGTGGTCAGTATTACAAAAATGATCAAACTATTTTGCGTCATTATAAAAAACTTAACACATTTTGAAATTATTTTGTTACAAAAAATGTAGCAAATACTACAATAAATATGCTTCGATATTTTGTTATAGGCAATTATTTTGATATGCATAATGTAACAAATGCTGTTATATATCTGTTTGAATAAATAATACAAGTTTTGTTACAGTTTTGTTTTTAAAATAATAACAAATTGTGTTTCAATTTTGTTATGGTTATGCACATATACCAATCCTTCCAACAAAATTATATCAAATTGTGTTATTTCCAACAACGGTTGTAATAATTTTGTTATAATCTTGTTAGGAGCTTCTGGTCGGGTAAGTTCGCCAGATTCATTGGTATAGGGCTTGCATAGAAGGTTCCGTCCATATGTACAACACTGTAACTCAGCATCAAGCCGTATTAAGGACGCTTTGTTGACGTTTACATTCACAATAAATGTTAGTTGGGTAAAACACTGTGAATACGAATGATCTGATATTGTGGTGTTACTCACACCCGCAGCGGCGCCTCGTGCAGCTGCTACTTTCGAAAGTTCAAATTTGGTGCTTTCCGACACCTGATCCGTTTGGTGATCAAGCGCAGTGAACCTCGGAAGCCAACAATCGTAAAATGAACAAGATATCAATTCGTATCACACCAATATCTTTAAGATTTGTGTTCAAAAACAAATCATACGATCTAAACAAAACTAAAATAGAGTTAGTTTATCGAATTAAAAGTTTACCCAGGTAATTTGACAGCAATCATTGTCGAATTTCACATTTTACCACTCACTTTCGGCTCACATTTTACCACTTACCGATCGTCCCTGATGTGGTCTTAGACTAGTTTCATACAAATTGTTAATCAATTTTCCCAAAAAGTCGCAAATTGATATAATGCATGTATGGGTTTGGTTCATTTGTGAATTTCACCAGTTCCGGCGAGTCACTCGAATCTGGTTCCGGAACACTACCGGTAAATGTGGCCTGAGACTATTTTTTTGCTGATCGTTCTCCGCGTTATCGAAGAAGCCGTTATTTAATGTGCTGCGTGTATGCGTTTGGTTCCGTTCTACATTTGACCACTTCCGTCGGGGCACCTGGAAACGGTTTCAGCACACTATTGGTTTTCCAAAGTATGGTCTATGATTTTTTTTTCTCGTTAACCGTTCATCAGGTTACCTAAAAAGTCATTTAATGTGTCGAATTTATGGATTTGGTTCTTCTTTACATTGGAAGTGGTCATCCGATGGGGCAACCGTAATCGATTGCGGAACATTACCGGTTGTCCCCAATATGACCGGAAACTTTTTTTGCCAAATCAAAATACCTAAAAATCCACGATTTGATGTGTCGCTTGCATGGGTTTCGTTCACTTATACATTTGGCCATTTCCGGCGGGACACCCGGAACCGGTTCCGGATCACTACCGATTCAGATTTGTTCTGAAAATATTTCCCTGCTTACTGTTCATCAGGATAACAAAAAAAAAACACAATTTGATATGTCGCATGGATGGGCTTGGTTAACTTTTATACTTAGCCACCTCCGGCGGGACATTTGGAACCGGTTCCGATATGGTCTGAGAATGCTTTCCTGCTTACTGTTCATCAGGTTACCGAAAAAGCTGCGGTTTGATATGTCGCATGCATGGTATTAGTTCAATTTTATATTGGCCACTTCCATCGAGACACCCGGAACCGGTTCCGGAACGCAACCGGTTCAGATATGGTCTGAGAATATTATCCTGCTTACTGTACATCAGAATATCAAAAAAGCCACTATTTCATATGTCGCATGTATGGGTTTGGTTAACTTTTATACTTGGCCACCTCCGGCGGGACATTTGGAACCGGTTCCGGAACATTACCGATTCCGATATGGTCTGAGAAAGTTTTCCAGCTTACTGTTCATCGCGTTATCGAAAAAGCCGTGGTTTGATATGTCGCATGCATGGGTTTAGTTCACTTTTATGTTTGGCCACTTCCGGCGGGACACCTGGAACCGGTTCCGGTACACTACCGGTTCAGATATGGTCTGAGACTATTTTTCTGCTTACCATTCAGCAAGTTATCGAAAATGCCGTAGTTTGATGTGCCGCATGGATGGGTTTGTAGCGTTTTCATATCTGGCCCCTTCCTGGGGTACCGGTCCGGAACACCTAAATGGCCATAACTCCGGAACAGTTGGACCGATCTGAACCATTTTCAATAGGAAACAATGGGACCAGATTCCGCGTCAAATGAACCGTCGGTCATTAAAATCGGTTGAGGTTTACTGCCAAAAAGTGATGTGAGTTTTTTTTGTACACATACACACATACACACACACACACATACATACACACACACATACATACACACACACAGACATCACCTCAACTCGTCGAGCTGAGTCGATTGGTATATAAGACTTGACCCCTCCGGAGGCTCTATCAAATTTTTGTTTTTGGAGTGAACATATAGCCTTTCGGTACACCTTGGTGCACGAGAAAGGCAAAAATACAAATATGCTGCAAAACTTTTGAACGGGACTGTAATTTTAATCTAACCTCCGTCAGTATGGTGATGCATTATAAGTTTGAATTAACAAACTTAGCTATGAAAGACCCCCAAAAAAGTACAACATAATATTCCCAAAAACTTTCAAAGGTTGACATGAATATGGCGATTTCATTTTTAAAAGGCGAACACACTGATTGCCTTATAGAGCGATTCCAAGCAACAGCATCAAAATTAAGGAAAATTTTTAATTCATGATTTTCTATTGAACTGAAACTTTGCACAGTTTTTCAGTTCCATCTAAATCGCCATTTTTCGATATCAAATTTTTATTTAGAGCCACGACTAACTTTTCAAAAGGGTGTATGTGAAAATGGTTCAAAAACATTCAAAAATATGCACAGCAAAAACGGATTGTTCGATTGTTATGAATTTTTCAGCAAAGTTAGATAGCTAAATGGTGATTTCTAAGAAAATATACACTGTGAAAAAAAATCTATTTTATCATTGAAAAACATCATTTTTGTCACAAAAACTCAAATATCTCAAAACCCTATCTTTTTACCAACGTAATTTTTTAGAGAAAACGGTCCATTGTATTAGCAATCTACCATGAAAATAAACAAAAAAGTTATGACAATTCAAACATTTCACAATTTTCACATTTAGTAATAATTTTTTTTAGTGTAAATTATTTCGGCCGGAAATTGAAGTTTGATGCTGATTTTATTGTTAATGGCCTTGCGTGAGTAAAACAAGTTGTTTTTATTATATATTATATATACATATAATATACTATGTACAGTAATGTTCCGATTTTATCACGCCCTCCGCGCATTAGTCGTTTATTCATTAATTTGCTGTTACATTTGAGGACAAGTGTTTTCCCTCTTCTTCAAGATGAATGTTGAAAGCGTGTTTTGCAACGTTAAAAATATTGAAATGGGTATAGATGTTGAAGAATATTACAGGGCATTTTTGAAAAGGGGCGTAATTAAATTGTTTAAACAGATGTCGCTGATGGCAATTTCTCAGTTGTTGTCGTTTTCGAACTTCCTGCGCCCTGCTTTACCGATGATATACAGATGGCTCGTTTGTCAAATTCTAGACGGCAGGACGTGCAAATGCGTAATTTTGTACACAATGTGGACATTTGGGCATAACCAGTCTCTTTCAGTTTATCTATGGTGCTTTCGGTGAGATTTCGTAACTCTTTTGAACATTTTTTTTCATCAAACGGTCTACAAGAGAGCGTTGAGTTGAATACCTTTGAGAAAGCGACTGTTCATCTTGTTCGTTAGATTATAATAAACAAAATCACTTATTAATTTTAACTTACTTGTTTGGTGTTGGTGGCTGAAGAAAAAAAATACTATACAATTTTTAATATTCATAGCGGTAGTATTTTTTTGTTTTTTTTCGTGAGCATTGTCAGGTATGTATACAGACAAACAAACGTAACACTGGCGAAATTTTCATTGACCACGCCTTCAACGATCATTTTGAATCTTGGTTGTGGCTTTCATAACAAGAAGAGCGCCCATCGTTTTTCTTTGCGTTTGACGTTTCACACTAGCGCCTTCTGATGACGATATTGCACAACGCAGTGTTTCGTGAAACATTTCCACCAGGTGGTGATAGTGTGAACTGTGCGATGAATTTTCACTAAAATTGTTCTAGGCGTTTCGTCTGTTTGTCTGTGGTATGTACCTCTTATGCATTTGTTGTTGTTGAAGTTACTCGCATTCTTCCGATCATAAAGTCTGTTCTCTACACACTTAATTTTGATTACCGAGTTCGGTAATTTTTTGACGAGATTAAAACTGCTGAGCACCGAACTCGTTCAGCAAAAATGCATTGTTTACCTTTTCCATACGATTTTGACAGTTGTTTTACTGAGCCTCAGTAAAATCGATTATCGAAACTACCGAGATCGTACTGCTGTTATAATCTCGTCAAAAAAGTACCGAACAGGCAATTCAGAAATAAGTGTGTAAGAGGGATTTATTTTGCGGATAAACTAGACGTATACGCGTATATAAAACTTTTATTATACAGCTTTTGTCTTAAAAATAAATTCAATTCCATTTTTCTTATAATCAACAGCTTTTCAACACTATCAAGGGATTTTTTCACCAGTCACGTACAATAAAAAGTATGACAATCTCAATATTTTTGATCACAACACTGGATCGCGTCTAAGTTTCAAATAGATACTATAGTAATTACGAATAATCAAACTAAAGTATCATGAAAACAACTTGTTTAATTCAGGCGGTAGCCTTTACAATAAAATCAGCATCAAAATATAATTCTCGAAATAATTTACACAGAAAAAAATTTTTTTTTGTTACTAAATGTAAAAATTGTGAAATGTTTGAAATGTCATAACTTTTTTGTTTATCAGTTTACCATCACCAAAATTTTATGGTAGATAGCTGATATAATGGGCCATTTCCCCTAAAAAATTGAAGTTGGTAAAAAGATAGGGTTTTGAGATATTTGAGTTTTTGTGACAAAGATCATATTTTTTCAAAGTAGAAAAAGAAATTTTTTACAGTGTATATTTTCTAAGGAATCATCATTTAGTTATCTAACTTTGCTGAAAAATTTATAACAATCGAACAATCCGTTTTTGCTGTACAGCTTTTAAAATATTTTAGAACTATTTTCGCATACACCCTTTTGAAAAGTTAGTCGTGAGTGAATATGAAGGTTTAATATCAAAAAATGGCGATTTATATGAAATTAAAAAACTGTGCAAAGTTTCAGATATTTTTGAAATGGTCGCTCAGGATCGACTGACATGACTCCGTGGAATTCCTCCATAATTATAATCGATTTTCTTCCAAAAATAGGTAAGTTCAAATCCTTTTTCAGAACGATTTAAAGGTGCATACTACATATATTATACATAATATGAGTTTCTATACGAAATCGTCATTGCTTTAAATGTTTCGTTACTATATTGATGCTCTAGATTCAGAAATATAGTGTTTACTTTTGCCCCACAGCTACTGCGAACTTTTGCCACACTGTCGAGGCTTTAGCAATGTTCCTTCCTACAAGAAACACTGGAATCTTTTTGTTTATTCGAGTGCACCTCTCGAACTACTATGAATGACGATTCTTCGACATCAAGAGATTTTGTAAATCTTCTTCTTTCGATCATTACAAATTATTATTACAAAAGGTCCAAAAATTACATCAAAACAGCTAGAAACACATTTGTTTACATAACTCTGCCACTACATAACGAAATCATACCAGTTTTTATTGACGAGTATCTGGCCTGACAATGTGTCGAATCCATACAAGTTTGCCTGGGTTTTTAACTTGTGCGCAGAGAAAGACCCACTGCGAACTTTTGCCCCGTGCGAACCATTGCCCCGCATTACTCTGTGTAAACATAAAAGAGATTTTCACATGAGGCGCTGAATTTCGTTAAGGTAACTTGTATCACTCACCTTTAGGGATGATTTGTGAAAAAATGCCCGAATTTTTTACGTTTCTGAAATGCTCAATGTATTAGTTGCTATGGGAACAACTTCCCCTTCGATCGTCTTCGTTCGTGGATTTTGTTAGATACGGTGTTTGGTAAAGTTACGCGTGAAATCGTTTTTGATCGATTGACGTTTCCTCACTACCGCCATCAAGCCAGCAGCGGGTTGTGAAATGCAACCTGATTAGCATTTGGCGATTATTTTTTTGTGACGATGAATATAACAGCAAAATGTTCCAAATGATATGTCTGTTTGTCGGTACTAAAGCAATCTCAACAAATCAAACCATTTCAGATTCCTGAGGTGTAAAAATATACAGTAGGAAGTATCAAAGTTATATGGGAAAATGAAAATTATCGCATCAACCTCGGACAAAGTTTTTTCAATCCTCTTTTGCGTCTAAAACTATTGGGAATTTTTTTATGGTTTTATTGCTTGCATTTTTTGTCAAATATTACATGAATCTTGTAACCTACGATAATAGAATATAGCCTAAAGTGGGAAGAAAAAACTTTGTCGAAGACCGTTCAGTCATCTGTGATTGTGAAAAAAGTTATATCCTAGCTTGTCTTGATGTTGATCGGCCTTCAGTGATAGTGAAGGTGCTCATGCAGTCAACTGAAAATTCTGATATTTTTCAGCTCTACGTTTAACATAACGTCGAAATATGTTCCATTAATAAGTTTCCCAATTTTTTTTTCAAATTATTGCTTTACTAAATAAAGTATTCTCAGGATTTAGGAACAGTTTAGATTACGTCGACGGAAAGATCATGCTTCAGAATGATGGCCCATGCACAGAAATTTTCTAAACAAAGCAAAAATGGAAGATTCCAAAAACCGGGACCGAATTGTAGACCACCCGATAGGTATTAGATTGTCCGCATCACGACGGTTTCAAACCGAACAGACTCAGTATATACCAAAACTTCCGTATGACATTTTTGAGTTTAGCAAAGCCATCTTGGCAAGGAAACCCTGACCTTGAAAATCATAAACTAGTGTTTTCGATTTCTCCAAAAGACTGCAAAGACAACATTCTGAAGCAAAACTATCCCAGTCGTATCCCGACCAAGGAAAGATCATGAGTACATGTTCGACGAGAAAGGCACTATCACCACTAGGTGGATTAATCTGGGTTTTTAAATGTAGATTTACCCAAATTTGGGTTGAATGAAGTGGGTCTTGGGTTGAATTTACCTACTCTTGAGTATATTTTTAGTTGGAGGTAAAGGGAATTTACCTTGCGTGAGTTTAATCGATTCACTCTAATGTTGACTTATTGGGCCGAACTATAGGATTGCGTCAAATGAATCCAATTTTTGGTAGTTTGGCGGTTCCATGTACCACGTGCAGCATTGTTGTACTTTGTAAATACGGATTCCTATAGACATGATTCAGCAAATAGTATCTTTCTTAATTTGAAAATTAATGTTCACATTTTATGGGTGCATTAAAAAAGTTGCTGAAATGCACTCCGCCAAAGCAATATGGCGAGTTAATTTTTACTACAAATGCCAAAATTTCCACTCGCAAAATGATAGGTAGACTGAGGCGCGTTGAGAATACGGAGCTAAAATGCATAACTTATCGATAAATCTGGAACGGCAGACAAATTGACGATCTCGAACAACCTTATTTGCGATATATTTATGCACACAATTTATTAATCACATGAACGAAACTGTTGATGCATAATAACTGGCAGTGACGAATGTGGTGACAAGCTGACTAGTTGTCGAATCGGTCACCATTTTTTAAGTCGACTATAAGTTGTATCTTGGTTATAATTCGATTGCGTATTAAAACCGTTTATATCACGAATGGATGTTTTATATTGGCTCCACCTCTTGCGCTTTTTTGGTTGCAATTTAGTCGTTAATAAGACGATTGGCATAACTTTCAATATAGTTGCATACAAATTACAGGAACTTATTAATGTCCAAGTGTGTTGCTTGGGTTAAGTTTACATACAATTTTTTTTGAAAAAGTTACTTTTAAATCATGTTCAAAGTTTCTTTGACTTATTATCTTTTGAATGAAACCTAGGGTTTTGAAATCGGACACAAATTGGCGGAGATATGGGCCTAAAAAAATGACATGTTTTTGTGGGGGTGACCCCAAACTTTTGAACGGGAGTGTACAAAACATTAACTCAGCATCGAACCGTATCGAGGACGCTTTGTTGGCGTTTAAAAACGAAGCATAATAGACACAATGTTTTTTTTTTTTTTTGTGAAAGCGTAAGCAAATTTTCTCAGCAATAAAAAAAAAACAGATGGGTTTTATTCCGGACTTCGAAAATAGTTTTTCCGACTTTTCCAACCGACTTTGCTCAACAGTGGAAAATTTTGTGGAAAACAATTTTTATTTTGTATTTATTTGAATTGTTGAGAAAATTCGCTTATACTTTCACAAAAAAAAATGTGTCTACGATGCTTCGTTCTTGAGTTATGATTTTTCAAAGTAGGTGTTGTCTGTGGAAACTGTTTGTTTTCTACTTGAGTTTTTCGGAAAGTTTGGCGACCCTGATTTTTTTTAAATTTAGTTTTTGTTCATACATATATACATGAATCCTAGCAATGAAATTTTTTTATCAAATTCTGAGAACCTTCGTATCAATTTGTACGATAAAAAAAAATAATCCCCCTGTCTGTCTGCCTGTGTATTTTATTTTTCAACTGTTGTAGAAGTTTTCCAAAGAGTTCCCTGAAATAATTCTTCTAGCGATTTCTATGGAATAATTTCTGAAGGAACCTTCATGGGTTCCAGAGATGAAAGGAACCTTCCATTTTCCAGAGATATTGTAGGAGGAATTTCCTTAGAACCGCCAGAGGAAATTGTGGAAAAAAATGTACACTAATTCCTGAAGCAATCCATGAAAGGTGTTCTAGAATAATTTTCAAAAGGAATCTGTGGAACGAACTGGGAAGGTTCATAAAGAAGAGACGTCAAAACTTGAAGTATTTTTAGGAAAAGTAAGTTTAATTGGCACATTGACAGATAAATTTGTGAAAAAGAACCATTTGTTTAGTTGGGCTTCGAACCCACGACTCCGTTATTGCTAGTCCGGCGCTTTAACCAACTAAGCTACAGAACAAGTTACAATTCTGCAGAATAGAAAGTCAAACTGGATTCGAAGCACCACCCTAACCGGGTCTATCTTTTACAACTTTATCTCTCTTTCGGCTCTTAGATGCCAATCTCCCGCACTCTCGCGGCCTACGGACAACAAGTTTTGTGCAATTATCAAACAATAATGTATGTACATAATTATTTATTCAACCATAGTTTTCGCCAAAACATAATATTCTCAACAAGGGTTACTCTACAGAACACTAGACATGCAAATGAATTAGTGAAAAGTAGAGCATACACGAATAAAGGTCTCGCACGTATTAAACCTTATGGTCCTCAAAGTTCAACGCACTTCCTAGTGATTTGAAAATAATTCATAACTGCATATTATCTAAAAGCAAACTGAAACAGTACATAGCACAGAAGGTAGATGAAC
This sequence comes from Aedes albopictus, assembly GCF_035046485.1. Taxonomy (NCBI): domain Eukaryota; kingdom Metazoa; phylum Arthropoda; class Insecta; order Diptera; family Culicidae; genus Aedes; species Aedes albopictus. The sequence goes on along the minus strand of NC_085138.1, from coordinate 71,619,053 downwards.
ATATATTTAGCATATGTAGGTTTTTTTGGCTCCTGCTAGGTTTTCCCTACATATTAGTTAATTTAATTTAGAGTAGGATCGGGAGTGTGCTAGTGCGTTGGAGATGCTCGGAAAGTGCGGTCGGTTTTTCGTGGTGGTTGTCGGCGTCGGCGTGCTGAGTGTGTAGTGACGGCTCGGCAGCTGAAGACCGGAATTGCACGCGCGTTGCCTTGCCTGGTGTTTCGATTAATTTTTTTCCATTAGCTTTTTGCGCTTTTTGGTTCAGTTGATGGCAGAGGAAGAAGACCCGGCTTCAGTCAGTGTGTGTAGTGACGGCTCGGCAGCTGGAGACAGGATTCGCACGCGCGTTGCCTTCGGTACTCCGATTTTTTTTTTCCTTTCGCATTTTTAGTTCGATTGATGGCAGGCGATTATCCGGTGAGTTTGTTCCTTGTTATTCTCTTTCTATGGATTCTATATCAATTATTATATTAATTCAATTTTATACCATAGGTGATAGTTTGTAATCCCTGGCCAAGTTCGCAGGGGTTGACGGTATTAAAGTGAAGGAGTTTCATTTTGATTATTGTAATGTAGTGTTCTTTAGTGAAACATATCACCTTTTTAACACTTTAATGCGCCTCCAACGGTTCATCACGAACCGGCTGCTGCAGATGGAGTATGGCTGATCATATGCATCAGACATGCTCGATAAACACGGAGGAACCGCCGGGGCTCAGTAGAGTCTATTCCCAAGCAATAGTTCCAAGTCGGTTGGATTTGAGAAGGTTTTGATGATCGTTACAAATCCTAATAAAAGCATTATAGGATTTGTGACAGGTTTTGGAACCTTTAACAGCCAGCTGACTTTAAAATGTTGTTTGGGCTCTATTTCCCACGTTTCTCGGTTGATTTTGATTAGTAATTCATTAATGTCATAGTCGTTTTTTCGATTTTTTACCATGTTAGTTGGTCATATTTTCTTTAAATAATGCAATTAAAATCAACCGACGAATTGATAGTGGGAAGGAGATTTGCAGCACTTAATTGTGCTGATAGATTCGAAGCTAACGTGCGAACATTTAAACGCATTGTTGACATCAATGCGTTCGACGTGACATTTTGGACAAAAGCTGACTGCTTTTTATTAACTGAACAACGTTACTTTTGTATGACTAGGTTGACATTTCTAGGCCACGCATGAGAAAATGACATGGTTTATCGAGGTAGGACCGATAGGATAGAACGAATTTGAATATTTTTCATAGTATTTGTAGGGGGATGAATACATAATAGTTGACAAGCAATTTTTGTTTTATTACAATCAACTGACCAACTTTGCGTATTTTTGTTCTTCTCTTAGATAGTGTTATGACACCAACAGAAAAATATCAGGAGTTCAGTTACATGTTTTTGTGGGTTTTTCACCGATGACAATTTAAGGACACAAGAGATGAACACAGAGAAGTAGAAATCAAGAAAACAATTTGACAAAGAATCGACTATATTTTAACATACGGGTTCGACTGATTCGATGAATCTATCTAGAAGTATCTAGAAGACAATTGATGCTAAGATTGGAAAATAGCTTGCAGTTGGAACTAGACTAAAATAGTGGCCAATAGAAAACAATGCGCTAGACAGCATTATTATTCATTTTTTTAAATATTTACCCGTAGGCTTTTCGACGGTTGACAGTACGGTATTTAGCTTTATTTAACTTTCTACTGACCGAACACACGTGTTTTTGTTAATCTCCTAGGCATTATTAAGACATGACGTATGTGCATGACGCAACAACTACCAGGACACAGTTCCATACGTCTCTTTTTAATAACGACATTCAGCATATTTCCAATAAAACTATACTTCAATAAAGCAATGATTAAAACTGGTATGATAGAACAGATCAGAATGACTTAATTGACTATTACCTTGGGAATCTACTTCGAATAACTGACAAATTGACAAGAACCTAACTAAATACATGGACCATACTACAAAAAACCAATTGACAAAAAGAAAAAAAGGGAAACTTTTATTATAACTATTTTTGTTCAACGCAGGCCAAAACAGTGTCGACTTGGGCCACGATATGCCTACGTACTTCTGTGTGTTGAAACAAAAATAGAGGCTCATAGAAGCAAACGTAGGGAAAGGGTGCGGTGTTAGAACATAAGCACAGTGTGCTACCGCCGTAATCACTATGAAAAAAAAAAAAAAAAAAATTTTATACCATAGGTGATAGTTTGTAATCCATATGTTTATAATATCCTCTTTTTAAATACTTTTTTCATTGACTTTGTATAGTTCGTCACCATGAGTGTCGACTTGGATTTTTGTTCCGTTTTGTCACTGTTCGGGATGGCATCTTACAGATTGTTTATTTTCCTTGAATTTTTTTTTTTGTGCAATCTCCTAACGACATACTGTTTTTCTATGTATCTGTCTATGTATATTTGTTGTCTGTATTTTTTTGAATAAATATTGAGCAATCACCTTACGTGGGTGGTAGATTGTTTGCTTTCCGCGTGAAGCGAGCAATAGCGCATGTTCTGTCACGTCTTTTGTTATAAATCTTGAGTGTCCACCTGACGCGGGTGGCTGATTGTTTGTTTTCCGCGCGGAGTGAGCAATAGTGCTTAAGTTTGTATATGTTGTCGCGTCTTTAATTGTAAATATTATACGATCACCTGACGTGGGTGGTCGATTGTTTGCTTTCCGCGTGATGCGAACAATAGCACTTCCGTCTGAATATTTTGTTGCTTCTTTTGTAGCACATATTGAGCGACCACCTGACGAGGGTGGTTGGTTGTTTGCTTTCCGCGTGAAGCGAACAACATCACTGCAGTCTGCACGGCATGCTTCAACTTCAAAAGGTCTTATCACTTATCAAAGTTAATCCTGACCCAACGATACCTTCCCTACTAACAATCACTCCTTCCTGCAGCCTTTGGTGGAGACGTGCGGTAAACGCCAACTTTCACATAACAAAGGTTGCTATTAACATTCCTTCCCTCTTCCAACCTGACTGCAAGGACGTGGCCGGCGCCGTTATTGTACCGTTAAAGAGAGCCTCTGAAGCGTGCACAGTGAGAATGTTGACCACTCCCAGTCAATTATTCAGTTGATTCATTGTGCAACTGTCATTAGTTCGGGTCAATCACGGAGTAGCAACCATAGATATGTGCAGTCAGTCTAAGCTAAGCTAAGCATATTAGTTAATTTAATTTAGTCATTTGAATATAAGAGCCACACTTGTTACCACGAATTAAGTAAATCCACTGGGATTTCACTTTACACACGATTATTTTCTTGCACGGTTTGCGATTTTGCTATAACTCAGTCAACTTTGAACCATTTCTCATGGAATTTTGTACACATGAAGGCACGGTTGCTACTATCCGTGTACGAAAAATCAAGTCAATTGCTTGAACATTGACTGAGTTACTTACAGCAAAAAAAAAACTACCCGTGCAAAAAAAAATCGGCTGTATTTGTATTACTTATCTCCGCGAATATTAACTTCTTTTTTTAGTAAGTGTCCATTACCAGGGGGCTCGCTGTGTGAGCTCTTTAGTGTGGGAGTCAGTGGAGGGTTAAAAAAAGCCATATTACAGTTTTAAAGATGCATTATATTTGCTTGCTGCTGTATCATTGCGGTTTGACTGCTTCATTGCCCTATATTAGCAATCTAAATGTCGCTTGAAATCTGACTGCTGTTGCGTAGCATTTCAAATGCACGATATGTGTTGTTTAATAAGCATCAAAACTGCAGCTTTATTGACATAAAACTGCCAAAAGAGATGATTGATGCTAAAGCCCATGGCTGGTTTCTTATGCCATTGTGTTATATGTGATTGATTTAACTATCAGCACTTAACCGATATGGTACTCAAGCCTGAAATGTATGAAAAAAATCAACGCACATTTATCTGATTATGTAAAGCTTATCCTGTAGCGCGGTTTCAGCACCATCATCAATCATAGGGTCGAGGGATCGAATCCCAATTTCAACGGGACCTGCAGAAAACAACTGCACAAAAATCAACAGCCTCAAAAGTTGCACAGTGGGAGAAAATGTAAAGATAAAGGGAAGAATATGAAGCGGGGTAATATATTTTTGTTTTTATTTTCGACAATTTGAGGGATACATGGGATAAGGATTTAATCAGCCGTATATTGCTTGGTTCAGAGCCGTATATGGTTCGGAGTCGGCTTCGTAAATCATACCGGTGCCCTGTGGACGAAACCGACCTTTACAGCGATTAAGTAGTGGCCGTGGAGATAACATCCTGAAAGCATTGCTGTCGTGGCGTCGGTCTACTGGGTTGGAAAGGAAAGGGAAAGGGAGCCCGCGGTTGGAAAGTGGTCCCCGGTAAGGGCCGCGACAGGACCTTACCATCAGCAACATTCTGGTGCAGCTGATAGGGCCTGAAGGGTCAGTAGGTCAGCTCCAGAGGCACGTTCTCCTCCATTTGGGAAATTTGTGCTTGAAGGGTAGCGATACCCTTGCCTACAGAAGGTCAGATCTGGATGCACGTAGGCATCAGTTCTTGATGCTTGCAAAACAGTTGGGTGCAGCCGTGAGGTTGACCCTGACCGCTTTTCTAGGACAAAGAGAGTGGTGAGGACCACTAAAGAAACTGCTGCTTAGCACCAGCATGGTATCTTGGTGGATTCCGAGTCATTGATGTTTGTTGCTGCAGGCTACGCAGCTAACCTTGAGGGTGCGGTGTGCACTAGCCCCTCTCTGAAGCAATGCCTTCTTGGTGGTTCCGGAGAGACGCAGGGTTTGGTAAACATGGCAATGTATTTAGTGGGACCAGGAGAGAGTAGTCCTGGCTTTTACTTTCGTTGTAGCAGACGGCCTTAGGCCAGCAGATTTTCCCCTTATGGTTTAGAAGAAAAAAAGATGGCGATTTTAAAGAGTAGGCATGAGAGTCCATCACCTTGTCGCTGTCCCCGGCGAAAATCGAATGATCTGGGGTTCACTCGAAACGCTTACGCTATTTTGCACACCGTCTAACGTTGCTTTTATCAGTCTCATCAGCTTCCCAGGAATGCCATTTTCGTCCATGATTTTCTATAGCTCTTTGTGTTCGTTAGGTACCGGCCAGAGCGGGCGCGTCACGGAAATTTGCGCGCAAAGGAAAAACAATCAATAATAAGGAGCTGTCAAATCGTATGGGAAATTCGCGTCGCGTGACGCGTCCACTATGGCCGTACCCTTACTGTAGTATGCCACTTTGAAGTCGATGAACAGGTGATGCGTTGGGACCTGGTATTCACTATGTTTCTGAAGGATTTGCCATACGGTGAAGATCTTTTCCGTTGAAGACCGGCCGTCGATGAAGCCGGCTTGATAACTTCTCACAAACTCATTTACTTTGGGTGAAAAACAACAGAAATGGCCTGGGTTAGCACTTTATAGGCATCATTCGCAGATTTAATCACTCGGAAATTCTCACCTTCCAACTTGGCACCTTAGATGGGGTGAATAACCCCTACCCTAGCCCCTACCTGCCACTTCTCCGGTAGCTATTCAGTCCCCCAAATTCTAACTATCAACCGGTGCCAAAAGGTGGCCAACTTTTGCGGGCCTATATTGATGAGTTCAGCTCCGATACCATTCTTACCAGCTGACTTCTTGATCATGAGTTGCTGGATAGCATCCTTAACTTAGTTCGTTGTTCCCTGCAGTAGTGACGTAGTAATTTCTTGCACTGCCTTGGTCCTCCATTTCTGCGCTCCCTGTACCATTCAGATGTTTAACGTAGTTCTGCTTCCACCTTTCGATCACCTCACGTCCGTCCGGCAAAATGCTTCCGTCCTTACCCCTGCAAATTTCGGCTCACGGCATGGAGCCTTTGCGGGATGCGTTGAGCTTCTGGTGAAACTTCCGTGTTTCTTGTGATCGGCACAGCAGTGCCATTTGTTCGCACTTCACTTCTTTGAGATAGCCCTTTATCTCCCGGAAAAGGTGGGACTGGTTAGTTCTACCGAGTCCCGTGCCGCAGCATGACCGCGCTCACTGCGTTCTTATCATTTAAAATCTCTCTATTTACACTCATCGTTGTACAAATCGTTCCTTCGGCCCTGTTGCACATACCCAACAACTCATGATCTCAGCTGCCTTATAGTTGGCTGATTGTATTGTATTCCAGCAGCCCTCGAGAGGGGGTTCATTGAGCTTGCCCTCGTCTAGCAACACTGCTTCGAGATTCTGCGCAGACTGCGGTATCCGGTGGTGATATCCGGTTGCTTCAGTTTCTCTGGTGAATATACCGTGGCAGCCGTCTGTACCGTATGTTGCTAACCATGGAAAGCTTTGGGCGCATTTTGACCATCACCAGGTAGTGGTCAGGGTCGATGTTAGCTCCGCAATAGGTTCTGACGTCGATAATGTCAGAGAAGTGTTGTGCGTTAACCAGGACGTGCTCGATTGGGGATTCCGTATGTTGTGGCGATCTCCAGATGTAATGATAAGAGATGCTGTGCTGGAAGAGATGCAACTTATTGCCATGTTCTTAGAAGCGGCTAAATCAAGTAGTAGTAGAACGTTAAAGTTCATCAGCTGGTGGGCAGTCCTCCAGTATATCGAATTTCAGTTTTTAACTGAAATTTCAATGATGACGATTATAGCAATGACTAAAATCGCCCCACACCCAAACTTTTTCGTACTTGGGTATGGTAACCACCAAGAAAAAGAAACACTTATTACACCAACATACCTCTACTGGTTGACAAGTACATATGCTAGTTTGAAAACGAATTCTTCCTTGGGCACGAAAGGCCAGCCATTATTGTCAACCGCGTGGTGCACGCAGCATTACACCAGCATTTGCAATTGTTGCTCTAATGACTGCTGTTACAATGTCTTTTGTCTGTTTTTTTTCTCTCTCGTTGTTCGTCCCCACTTGATGATGACTCCCGGAGTCCGTGCCGGTCCGGAAGAATAGCAAGCAAGCAAGCGAGCAACCTCTCGTGAACATTCCGAGAACAAGCGGAAAATCTTTAACCTTGCTGAAAATTGCATTTCCTTTTTGCGAGTTTGCGGGCTCCGTTCCGCTGTTCGTCGTCTTTGTCTTTGGTTTCGTGAAATGGGAGGTTTTTTTTGTGCTGTCCATTGCCGACAGCAATGGAGAAGACGAATGTCAACGGCATTGTTGCACTTGGGCGTTGGGGGGACAGAACAGCGCTAGCGTGTGGTGGCGGCGTGGCCGTGGGAAGCAATTTCAATTTCGGTTGTTCCGAGCAATTAGGAACATAAACGATCCTTGCGGTGGAGCAAATTGTGCTGGACGTGCTGAGTGCCGAAATATGCTGCTGATGACTTTGTTCGTGCAGCAGGAATAAAATGAGACACTTGAACTGTAATGGGCCTTCCGGGTGATTGCAGCAAGTGTTTCCTGGGAAATGCAGCTGTGTTACTTGACGTACCAAAGTAAAGATCCGCATAAGAGCAGGTTTTTGTTTTGTATTTGACAAATTCAACATAATGCATATGGTTTCAAAAGTTGGAAATGGCGTTGATACAGAAAAAGAAGTAATCGATACTTTTGACATTTTTGAAATTTTTAACCATGTGACCTAATCAGTACTGTCATGATTCTCTTTTTTTCTCGTTTGTCGGGTGAAGATCACTGCGTCCAGATTTTAGAACTATTGTGATATACCCTTTTGCTGTGAGGTACGCAAGTTATCTCAGTAACATATTTGTCACTGAGATACCTAGGTATCGACTGAACTCAAGACCATCTATTATTGATGAATAGAGATCCTGAGTTACAGTATGTGACTCCCCCATTCTGGCGAGACTAGCTTTATGAAACCAACCACGTCCTTGGGAGATAAGATCCATATATCAGCAGGCCCTAAAAAGGGCTTGCTGAGAACTTTGAACTTACGTTGGGTGAGTGCACTGCAATAGCAGAGGATGTGTTCTGATGTTTCCCTCTCCTCGTCACAGAAGCGGCAATTTGAGGTTTGGATTGCTCCGATCTTTTATAGATGGTATCTGCAGGGGCAGTGTCCAGTTATTAGACCGGTGTAGATGTTGAGATCCCTTTTGTTGAGACCTAATAGTTGTTGGGTTTTCTTGGGGTTAATCGTTACGAGCCTTTTGGATTGGCTCGTATGGGGAAGTGCATTCCAGTTTGATGTGATTTGACTGACCATATATTTGTTCAGTTCCATTTTTACAGAGCAGTCTGAGATCCCGCAGAAGGGCTCAGGGCCAATGAACCTTTCATTAGATCCATTCCTGGCTAGCTCATCAGCAATCTCGTTTCCCTCTAGACCCGTTTGTCCTGGGATCCAATATAGGTAGACTCGATTGCATATGGATAAGTTTTTCAAAGCCAGAATGCATTCCCACACTAGCTTTGAGTTACAAGTGTAGTTATTAAGCGACTTAAGTGCCGCTTGGTTGTCAGAGAAAATACATATTTTTGCAAACCTATACTTTCTCCTCAGGCATAATAACACGCATTCTAATATTGCATATATTTCCGCCTGAAATACTGTGGGCCACTGTCCTAAGTGGACAGAGATTTTTGTTCTAGGGCCATAGATTCCGGAGCCTGTCAGATTATTCATTTCCGAACCATCTGTGAAGAAATTTATAGAGCCTGTTGGAACGCAGGGTCCACCTCCTTCCCACTCCTGGCGGTAAGGAATGAACACAACGTAAGGTAAGTCATAATTGACTACCGTTTCCATCCAGTTACTACAAATTCCTATTGCGGGATTTATGGAAAATTCATTTAATATGCTAAGGTGACCCGTAAGGTCTCCCGACAGCAGTGTATTTGTTCTCTTTAACCTTAGAGCACTTTTTTCCGCTTCCAGCTTTATGAATTGATCTAACCGGGGCAGGTGAAACATTGCGTCTAGGGCCAAAGTGGGTGTACTACGAACTGCACCAGTGATCACTATGCAAGCGGTGCGTTGGATTTTGTTGAGCTTCGCCCTTGCAGCAGCCTAATTAGTTTTAGGCCACCAGACAAGGGAAGCGTAAGTAGTCCTGGGACGGACAATGGTTTTATATATCCACATGATCATATTTGGTTTTAGGCCCCATCTTTTACCCAGGGTTTTTGAACAAACCCAAAGTGTATTAAGACCTTTCTGCACAACTGATTGGAGATGAGAGTTCCAATTCAGTTTTGCGTCGAATATGACACCTAGATATTTTATTTTGCTCGAATAAACTAGTTGTGTATGCTGGAAAAACTTGTAATTAGAAGGCACGAAATGTTGCTAATTGGCAAATTGAGAGATGAAATTTGTGAAAAAAAATCGCGTTCTGGTGGGATTCGAACCCACGACTCCGTATTCGCTAGACCGGCGCATTAACCAACTAAGCCACAGAACAGGTAATGGTTCTGCGGAATAGAAAGCCAAACTGACTCCGAAGCCGCACCATGAACACTCCTATTTCACAAACTCATCTCTCTTTTCGGCTTAGATGCCAATCCACAACACACTCCTGTTTGTGCCCACTACCTACAAGTGCGAGCGAGTTATTTATATGAAGCCGAGACTTACTCTCGCACTCCGCATACCAAGCCACCAGGCAGTTTGTTTTGCTGGTGTCTAATTAGTATGCGTCGAGAGCTCGGCACGGTCGGACGCTCGGACGACCGAACTGCGCCAAGTGACGCAAGCAGGAGTGTTCATGGTGCGGCTTCGGAGTCAGTTTGGCTTTCTATTCCGCAGAACCATTACCTGTTCTGTGGCTTAGTTGGTTAAAGCGCCGGTCTAGCGAATACGGAGTCGTGGGTTCGAATCCCACCAGAACGCGATGAGTTTGTGAAATAGGAGTGTTCATGGTGCGGCTTCGGAGTCAGTTTGGCTTTCTATTCCGCAGAACCATTACCTGTTCTGTGGCTTAGTTGGTTAAAGCGCCGGTCTAGCGAATACGGAGTCGTGGGTTCGAATCCCACCAGGACGCGATTTTTTTTTCACAAATTTCATCTCTCAATTTGCCAATTAGCAACATTTCGTGCCTTCTAATTACAAGTTTTTCCAGTATGTTTCAGACATACCAGCTAACCTGGTAAAATGCCAGTAAAATGGGCAATATGTATCATTGTAGTTGTGTATGATTCAAGAAAAGGGGTTTCAGTTGGACCTTCCTCCGTTTGGTGAAAGGGATAATGGAAGTTTTTGTAGGGTTTATGCCTAGTTGTTCCTTTTGACACCAGGAAAAAGTGTGATTTAGGGCAGATTGCATTCTTTCCACGATAACACTTTCGAATTTGCCTCGTACAATAATGACAACGTCATCAGCATATCCAACCACCTCGAAGCCTCTTCTCTCTAAGCTGTCTAGAAGCTCATCCACCACCAGTGACCACAACAAAGGAGAAAGCACTCCGCCTTGCGGACGCCTTGGTTCCAACCAAGGGTGGAACCAGTGTTTCTCCTCTTTTTGGATCAACGCTGAGAATATTCCATCCATGCCAAGTGACTTAAATGGCGCGAAAGATCTCACAGCCCTCTCAACCCTGGCCCGAGTGAAAGCTTCCTTTGCAACCTTTATTGCGTCTTTTTTAGATCCAGAAACCCATGATTGGATCTCTTGTGGATCTGAGACAGCAATTCCAGTGTCTTGGTCGCCGATGCTCGACTCAGGGATTGAATCAGGGAAGTGGATCTTTAACAAATCGCTCAGTGTATCGTTAGGCTCTACAGTGAGCGAACCATCCGTCTTTCGGAGGGTACCCACATTATTGGAGTGGTCTTTTGAAATAGTTTTTTGGAATCTGGCCACTACGGGTGTATTCTCTATGCTTTCACACATAAGAATCCACGATTTCCGTTTGGCTGACCTTATTTCTTTGTTGTAGTTCGTCAGGGCCTTTTTGTATAGGCTCCAATCGCCGGTTCGCTTGGCACGATTGAATTCCCTACGCGCAGTTTTTCTAAGCTTCTCAAGTGTTTTATTCCACCATGGAACGTCTCTACTCGAACTAATTGATTTAGTTGGACAGCTCTCTTGGTAGGCATTAAGGATTTTGTTTTAATGGATTTGGACGCATCTTCCAATTGTGTAATGGACTTGATGTGACTTTCTATGATGTACTCTTCGGATTTAAGGATAGCTGAGTAGGATTCCCAATCAGTTTTCTTAGGATCTTTAAACGTTTTTTCTATCGTTAGACCCCCTTCCCATTCGAAGATGATGTGTTTGTGGTCTGACATTGATATTTCTTCAGAAACGTGTCATGGTAAAATCGGAGCTGGTTACCCAAGGTTTCTAAATTATAGCGCCCGCTATACTGGTACGCCCCCAAACCGGGAAAATCCTTCCATGTATCATTATTTCACGATTCGTTTCTGTAATTATCGCGGAAGGGACTTTTTTTTATTCTTTACAAGGTTTCCATAGATATTTTCGAAAATTCTGTAAGGACATAAATTCCTTTAGGGACTTTCTTTAGTATTTTCCAAAAAAAATCCGGAATGCTTCCAGAAAAAAGATTGCCGCAGGAGATCTGAAAACAATTTTTAACAAGAGTTCCTCTGAAGATTTCTCTAAGTATCCTGCATTTTTGATCTCCGTCAATGAATTTCTTTATTAAAAAAACTGTCTGCATACTGAGATTCTTTAAGGGATTCAATTAAGGAAATTCATCCAAGGATTACTACATAAGAACATGAATAAATTCTTTCATTTCTTCAAACATTTCCGGAGGTACTTAAGAAATATTGTCAGAATTTCTTCCATGAGTTTTTCTTTGGGATTTCTTCGAAAATTGTTCCAGACATTCCTCAAGAAATTCTACTTGGAATTTCTCCAAACGTCTGTCTCTTTGAAAGATGTATTTTCAGGAGATTTTATTTTCACAAAGATTTGGGTATTCTTTCTCTAGGGATTTATTTTAGAAAAAATATTTTATTTCAAAAACTTTTCAGCAGTTATGACCTGAATTTTTCCAGAGATTCTTTTAGGTATTATTCCATTTATTCAGTAATTTTCTTGAGCATGTATTTTGAAATTCCTCTAGAAAATTATGAACATTATGCAACTATTTTTCATTATGCAACTCATTTCAGTTGCATAATGTACCGATACGGAAAAAAGGTCATTATAATACTGAAATGAGTAATAAAAAATTGAAATTATGGTACTGAATTGCATAAATTTTTTTATTGCTTTGATGAAAGGTTTTATAGCATTCTTAAAGGTATCCATAATCCCTTAATTCAAGAGCAAATAAAACTCTTCAATATTGTCATTTTATTTCTTGTTCAAACTACCAATCAAACTGCCAAAACTATCAACAGATGACGTTCCATTCGATTACTAATGACATCGCTAGACAGAAGTTATGATAAAACTGGACATCTTGCTTACATTCGATTTTCACCAATTACACTAATTTACAGCATTTTTGAACTCGGTAAGCTGTTGATCATTTTTGGTGTAGAATCATGCCCTGAGTAAGAAAACGCGAAGGAAAAAATTACAGTAGAGCGGAAATTTTTTCGACTTGGATGATTTGAAATCGATTTTTGTTCAATTTTTAAGGCTCACTTCATTCATCTCATTCTCCGTAATTAATGCTCCGATTGAGCTGATTTTTTTACTGTAACTCGGCTACATATGACATATCAAATAAACGTTGAGAAAAAATTTTTAAATTGTTTTTTTCTTGTTTAAAAAAATGCATTTCATCACATATTTCTGAAATTTTTGCTAGAGTTTAAGGAGATCGTCTCTTAAACTCGGCAATATTTTGAATTTCATCAATCTGACGCAAAACCTGCTTTCAGAAGATCTAAAGGTATTATGTTAAGCTTTCATTTTAATTTATGGAAAAAGATTTAAAATTAGTTGAACAAAACGGAAGATATTCAAATATCAGTAAATTCCAAATTTAAAAAAAATGTAAGACTCGATATTGAACTAAAACTTAAAAACTGTTCTACTTAAATTTTTTTTAAAGCACGGTTTTGAAATTGATAGAAGTTTACGACTTTCGTTTTACTTTGTAAACTAATGTTTATAGTGAACATGAATGAAAAATAATTATTTATTGATGATAATATTCACCATTTTTGAGGCGCATTAATTTTATGCTGAGGAATTCCACGGAGTCATGTCAGTCGATCCTGAGCGACCATTTCAAAAATATCTGAAACTTTGCACAGTTTTTTAATTTCATATAAATCGCCATTTTTTGATATTAAACCTTCATATTCACTCACGACTAACTTTTCAAAAGGGTGTATGCGAAAATAGTTCTAAAATATTCTAAAAGCTGTACAGCAAAAACGGATTGTTCGATTGTTATAAATTTTTCAGCAAAGTTAGATAACTAAATGATGATTCCTTAGAAAATATACACTGTAAAAAATTTCTTTTTCTACTTTGAAAAAATATGATCTTTGTCACAAAAACTCAAATATCTCAAAACCCTATCTTTTTACCAACTTCAATTTTTTAGGGGAAATGGCCCATTATATCAGCTATCTACCATAAAATTTTGGTGATGGTAAACTGATAAACAAAAAAGTTATGACATTTCAAACATTTCACAATTTTTACATTTAGTAACAAAAAAAATTTTTTTTTCTGTGTAAATTATTTCGAGAATTATATTTTGATGCTGATTTTATTGTAAAGGCTACCGCCTGAATTAAACATATTGTTTTCATGATACTTTAGTTTGATTATTCGTAATTACTATAGTATCTATTTGAAACTTAGACGCGATCCAGTGTTGTGATCAAAAATATTGAGATTGTCATACTTTTTATTGTACGTGACTGGTGAAAAAATCCCTTGATAGTGTTGAAAAGCTGTTGATTATAAGAAAAATGGAATTGAATTTATTTTTAAGACAAAAGCTGTATAATAAAAGTTTTATATACGCGTATACGTCTAGTTTATCCGCAAAATAAATCCCTCTTACACACTTATTTCTGAATTGCCTGTTCGGTACTTTTTTGACGAGATTATAACAGCAGTACGATCTCGGTAGTTTCGGTAATCGATTTTACTGAGGCTCAGTAAAACAACTGTCAAAATCGTATGGAAAAGGTAAACAATGCATTTTTGCTGAACGAGTTCGGTGCTCAGCAGTTTTAATCTCGTCAAAAAATTACCGAACTCGGTAATCAAAATTAAGTGTGTAGAGAACAGACTTTATGATCGGAAGAATGCGAGTAACTTCAACAACAACACATGCATAAGAGGTACATACCACAGACAAACAGACGAAACGCCTAGAACAATTTTAGTGAAAATTCATCGCCCAGTTCACACTATCACCACCTGGTGGAAATGTTTCACGAAACACTGCGTTGTGCAATATCGTCATCAGAAGGCGCTAGTGTGAAACGTCAAACGCAAAGAAAAACGATGGGCGCTCTTCTTGTTATGAAAGCCACAACCAAGATTCAAAATGATCGTTGAAGGCGTGGTCAATGAAAATTTCGCCAGTGTTACGTTTGTTTGTCTGTATACATACCTGACAATGCTCACGAAAAAAACAAAAAAATACTACCGCTATGAATATTAAAAATTGTATAGTATTTTTTTTCTTCAGCCACCAACACCAAACAAGTAAGTTAAAATTAATAAGTGATTTTGTTTATTATAATCTAACGAACAAGATGAACAGTCGCTTTCTCAAAGGTCTTCAACTCAACGCTCTCTTGTAGACCGTTTGATGAAAAAAAATGTTCAAAAGAGTTACGAAATCTCACCGAAAGCACCATAGATAAACTGAAAGAGACTGGTTATGCCCAAATGTCCACATTGTGTACAAAATTACGCATTTGTACGTCCTGCCGTCTAGAATTTGACAAACGAGCCATCTGTATATCATCGGTAAAGCAGGGCGCAGGAAGTTCGAAAACGACAACAACTGAGAAATTGCCATCAGCGACATCTGTTTAAACAATTTAATTACGCCCCTTTTCAAAAATGCCCTGTAATATTCTTCAACATCTATACCCATTTCAATATTTTTAACGTTGCAAAACACGCTTTCAACATTCATCTTGAAGAAGAGGGAAAACACTTGTCCTCAAATGTAACAGCAAATTAATGAATAAACGACTAATGCGCGGAGGGCGTGATAAAATCGGAACATTACTGTACATAGTATATTATATGTATATATAATATATAATAAAAACAACTTGTTTTACTCACGCAAGGCCATTAACAATAAAATCAGCATCAAACTTCAATTTCCGGCCGAAATAATTTACACTAAAAAAAGTTATTACTAAATGTGAAAATTGTGAAATGTTTGAATTGTCATAGCTTTTTTGTTTATTTTCATGGTAGATTGCTAATACAATGGACCGTTTTCTCTAAAAAATTACGTTGGTAAAAAGATAGGGTTTTGAGATATTTGAGCTTTTGTGACAAAAATGATATTTTTTAATGTTAAAAAAGATTTTTTTCACAGTGTATATTTTCTTAGGAATCGCCATTTAGTTATCTAACTTTGCTGAACAATAAAATCAGCATCAAATCGCGATTCCCGGCCGAAATAATTTACACAGAAAATTTTTTTTTACTAAATGTAAAAATTGTGAAGTTTTTGAAATGTTATAACTTTTTTGTTTATTAGTTTACCATCACCAAATTTTTATGGTAGATTGCTAAAACAATGGACCGTTTTCCCTAAAAAATTCAAGTTGGTAAAAAGATAGGGTTTTGAGATATTTGAGTTTTTGTGACAAAAATGATGTTTTTCAATGATAAAATAGATTTTTTTTCACAGTGTATATTTTCTTAGAAATCACCATTTAGCTATCTAACTTTGCTGAAAAATTCATAACAATCGAACAATCCGTTTTTGCTGTGCATATTTTTGAATATTTTTGAACCATTTTCACATACACCCTTTTGAAAAGTTAGTCGTGGCTCTAAATAAAAATTTGATATCGAAAAATGGCGATTTAGATGGAACTGAAAAACTGTGCAAAGTTTCAGTTCAATAGAAAATCATGAATTAAAAATTTTCCTTAATTTTGATGCTGTTGCTTGGAATCGCTCTGCTGCTTCAGTACCAATAATCACGGTAGAATTGATTGCGCATATTACATTGAAATCATCGCTTTCTACTAGCAAATGATACTTTCTTCTGAACTTTCCATGAAAAAAAAATCGCTGCACCTTTTGGTTTCGATCAGGATTGAAAAAAGATGATAAGCTATTTAACTTTTTTGGTGAAAAATAAAAAGACACATTTGCATATGGTCAAACAGTTTACAACAGCGATTAAAATTGACAGCTGCAATTACTGTTTGTACAGCGCCTGAATGTATTCTATTCCATTGTATCAAACAGGTAGCATTTACGCTGATTTTGCATTGTAGAATGTTGTGTTGTTCCTTTTCTAGTTCAATTGAGGGTCCATTGAGAGTTGCCGTTGGCCAGTATCCAAATGTTTAGGTCCGTTGGAGCCATCGACATAAAAGGGTTTTTGAGTGTATTTTAAAGCACCTTATGATGTATATTGCAGTCACTGTCAAAGTGTCCCCCTCTCATTATCAACACCGTTCAAAAACTTCCAACAAAGTAACATACTAACTTGTTCTGAACGAGCACGTCCGTCATTTTCAATTCACGCTTTTCTCGGTTCTGTCCCCGGAGATGTCGTCGTCGTCGTCGTCGTCAACAAAGAAAACTTAATCAGTATGGCATAAATTAATTACTGCCGTTAGTGTGCTTGCTAATTTTCCCACGACGCTAAAATGTGATTATTCCTTCAGGGACACGCCAGGACCCAGGGTAGCTAGCGTCCGTACGTACGATAAACGGGCTCGTGCGCAGCACAACTGCAACGAAAGGCAACTCCCGTGTGCAACCCCCAGCCCGTCCCAGATCAGTCACCCACCACCACTACCACCCATTTCGCAACGGTAACTACAACCAACAGTAGGTGTGTGTTGTTTCTTTTTCGATGAAAAGACCGTCTGCAGCCAGGCAGAAACTTGCAGCGTGCAGCGTGGTTCCTGTCGTCCTCAGCCTGATGCCGTTCCATCTTCGAGAGCGTCAAAAGCTTTGGGAACTAGGTACTACCGTGTAGCTGTACACGTGCCGCCACAGCAACCGACCGAACGAACGAAGGAACACAAGATCGACCTCCTTCAATGAACTCATTCAATCAAAGAACCGAACTGTTTCCTCCGCCGCCGCAGTTTTTGCGTAGGGGAGGGTGGCGTGCATTTGGACAGGCTTAAGCGAGGTTTTAATGTGACTTAACCCGCAAACACCCGGGACGATCTACTTTTGGTAGAAATGCAATATCTTCTTTGTTTTAAAACATTTTACCGCGGATTTTTTTATAGTCAAGAGGAATAGTTGTGCTAAGAAATGCATGGTACATCCCCCCTTTGCACCCTCCCCCCTTTTGCAAGGCTGAGGCGAAAATACGTAGCTTTTTTTGTATTTTTTACGAATTCTACATGTTTTTGCTCAAATTTCATCGTTTTGCTATTCATCAATAGTTTTCACTGATCCTAGACATGCAATGTATTACTACCCAGCATAGTCTGTTGAAGTTTTGATGCCAGAGCTATTCTAAGGCCTCCAAAGTACTCCGAAGATTGTGACACAAATCTAACATTCTCAACCAAATTTTATACACGATGAATGATTACAGAACATTGTCTACGGTACTTAAAAAGCCTCAAAGCACCCCTAGAAAATTCATGGTACATGAGTTGGGTGATCTAGGTCATCCAAACTACTCTGGAAATCATTTAATCATTTTTCTAAGATCTAAATCTAAAACATCTACCATTGCCATACCGTTTGTGTTCACTCTGTTCAATAAATTTAGTCACGTTGATGTCCATTAGACCTCACAATACTATGAGCAACTCGATATTGTGGTAGTTGGACATTCCGTGAAAAGCAAAGGGCCTCCATGCTTCAGTTGTGAAAAATTTGCATGGAATGTAGTCTATACTACTGATGGAACCTCAGTGCACATCTATAATGCTTTTGGTCCATTCATAAATTATTCCAGGCTTTCCTAGCTATTCTGGAGTTAGGAACTTCAAGGTCTACAGGCTCTTAACCCTAACGGCATAATTCTTTAACGATTGTATCTGTTGCACCTTATTATATTACGAGCATCTGTATTTGTTGCCATTTGGGTGTCCACTGGCATACAAATGGACTCAATGTATTTTGAAGTATGGGTCGCAATATCTGTAAATCTTAGGATATTTTTATTGTAGCGAATGCTCGCGGAATATAATCTACGCTACTCTTAGAATCTCAGAGTGCAACTGATAACTTAGCAACATTCACTTGGTGATCTAGGTCATCCAAACTATTCTGGAATTAAGACCTTCAAGCTATACAAGCTGTACTCTTGTATCTCTTTACTTTATTCTTTCACGATTATCTCTGTTGTATCTCATAATGTTTTAAGTATTTCTTTGTGTTGCTTGTGCGACTGCGATCTTTTTACTGATTTGGTTGCGGCCAAATTTCATGGATACTCACCATCCATTGACACTCCAAGTGATTTAGATGATGCCGTTGATACTACAACGACATTCATCATGGAAACTTTTGAATAAGCATGCCCTCTACGGTCTGTGAAGATCACAAAAGGAACCCCTCAGGAAACAATGTAGAAAGACTTGGAACAGACGACGTTCGGCTGGTTCGGAGGCTTTCAGGTCGGCTCGCAAGGCCTACAGGAAAGCTCTCCGGTCTGCTGAACGATCCGGCTGGAAAAACCTTTGTACAAATGTTTCCAGTTTGAGAGAAGTCAGTCGGTTAAATATAATCCTTGCGAAATCTAAGGATTTCCGAGTGAACGAACTTCGTTTGCCAAATGGCGATCTGACTTCCTCTGATGAGGAAGTTCTGGAATGCTTATTCAGCACACATTTCCCTGGATGTGTGGATATTACATCTTCGGATGAACCTGATGTCTTTTCCTGTAGTTACGATTCCCTGGCTTCGGCTCGGAGTATTGTAACTATAGAATTGACAGGGTGGGCACTTAAAAGCTTTGCGCCTTTCAAATCTCCTGGGGCAGATGGGATTTATCCTATTTTGCTTCAGAAGGGATTTGTTCATTTCAAACATGTTTTGAAAAAATACTTGTTTGCAGTTTTGCTACTGGGTATATTCCCAAATCCTGGCGGGATATTACTGTGAAGTTTATTCCGAAAGTAGGTCGTGCTTCGTATGAAGAAGCAAAGAGTTTCAGACCTATCAGTTTGACCTCTTTTCTTCTGAAATGCTTAGAATGCATTGTGGATCATCACATCCGTGATGTTTATCTGGCCAACGTGCTTCTTTATGTGAACCAACATGCCTACCTATCCGGTAAGTCCACTGTGACTCTTTTACACAATATTGTTTACAATATCGAGAAAGCATTCGCTCAAAAGCAATCTTGTTTGGGTGTTTTCTTAGATATCGAGGGTGCCTTTGACAACGTGCCTTTCGATGCCATATTGGAAGCCGCACGGAGTCATGGTATATGTATCTCCAATGATTTCCAATTGGATTCATCAAATGCTCAAAAACCGACATCTCTTCTCGATATTGCGTCTAGCAGGGATTAGGAAATTGAGTGTTTGTGGATGCCCCCAAGGGGGAGTCTTGTCACCGCTTTTGTGGAATCTCGTAGCAGATACGCTATTGAAGCAACTCAATAATAGCGGTTTTCCTACTTATGGTTTTGCCGACGACTACCTAGCATTGTTAGTTGGTATGTGTATCACCACCCTTTTCGACCTGATGCAAAGCGCCCTTCAGGTAGTTGAGGGTTGGTGTTGACAATATGGCCTTTCGGTTAATCCGAGTAAAACATCTATTGTTCTTTTTACGGAAAGGCGAAACCGTAATGGCGTTTGACCTTTGCGTCTCTTTGATTCTGAAATCGATGTGACTGAACAGGTAAAGTACGTTGGAATCATTATTGATTCCAAGCTTTGCTGGACACCTCACATTGAGTTCAGAATCAAGAAAGCTTGTATGGCCTTCGGGCAATGCCGGCGAACCTTGGGGTCTAAAACCCAAGTATATCGAATTGATCTACACAACTGTTGTTCGGCCAATCTTGGCCTATGGATGTCATGTGTGGTGGCAAAAGGGCGAAATGAGAATGGTCCAATCAAAGTTAGGCCATCTCCAAAGGATGTGCTTAATGGCGATGTCTGGAACGTTCTCTTCAACTCCCACGGCAGCGCTTGAAGTTCTCTTTGACGTTGCTCCACTACACATTCATCTCAAACAAGAAGCACTTTCTTGCACTTGACCGTCTACGGGTACTCGGTCTACTAGAGGAAACTCCTGTGAACCGTACATCAACACACACCTCGTTGTTTCCACTTTTGGTGAATTGGGACAAAATTCTCCTTGCTCCAAGTGATCTTACAATTGCTTGTAATTTTCCGTATAGGACATTTTCCACGAAATTCCCTTCCCGAGAAGAGTGGACATCTGGCTATCTGGAGATAAGTATTTCAGACGGCATCGTATGTTACACTGATGGCTCCCTTCTCGAAGGTCGAGCAGGTGCTGGTGTTTATTTTCGTGAGCTAAGGCTGTATCAGTCTTACTGACTTGGTAGACACTGCGCCGTTTTTTCAAGCCGAAATCTTTGCTCTTATGTGCGGAGTGCAATCAGCACTTCAGCAGCACGTAATGGGCAAAGTAATATACTTCTGTTCAGATAGCCAGGTTGCTATTAAAGCACTTGCTGCGACCAATTCCAGGTCGAAGATAGTTAACGCTTGTCGAACTCAAATCGAGGAGCTGAATTCAGCAATCGCTGTTCACCTGCCTGGCTGCCTGGCCATTCTTCCATCGCTGGAAATGAATTGGCTGATGAATTAGCTCGCACTGGAGCCTCACATGAATTCATTGGCCCTGAGCCAACTATTCCGATATCGAGTGTTGGATAAAGCTTCAGATTCACACCTGGGCTGCTACTCAACACAGACAATACTATAATAGTTTGGAGTCATGTCGTCAAACCAAATTGTAATGTACTAAGCCATCTCCAAGGATGGCGAAGTATATTACAAATCTGTCAAAGCAGAATTGCAGCATTCTGGTTAAAGCGTTGACTGGCCACTGCCGACTCAGCTATCACATGGCGAATATTCAGCAAGCTGATTCATTTGCATGTGATAGCTATGAATCTGATTATGGAACTTCGTATCATTTGATATGCAACTGTCCAGTTTTTGCGCAACTGCGTTTCCGAGTATTCGGTAAACACTGATTAAGTGAAACTGGCTTCAGAGACCTGAATATTCATGATATTCTGTTGTTCTTAATCCGCTGTGGTAAAGAGCTATAGGCTCTCTTTCGCTTAATGCGTTATTACAGTGCCTTTTTCAGGGCGCTGTTTGAACCCATTGTGGTACGCATATGCGTCAGTACCCTCTTCCAGGGTATTTTTCCTATTTCACTAGCTGTCCTTATCCCCTTCCTTATCCTTATTTCCTTCATTTTCCCTCAGGTAGATGATGGAATGGGCTATTATTTTGGCGATGGCACAAATGTCCCAAATGGAGGGTAACGTGCCTCTGGAGCCGGCCTTCTGATACCTTCTGATACCTGATAGTATCCGGAATGGCCTGGTTGAAGTTAGGTCTTGAGTTTATTAAGCTGTAGATAAACTGTCATCACATGTTTAACCTCTGTGAAACCTCTGTGCACTACATAAACACATATTCTATCATGTGTCAATAAAAAGGTCTCTCGAAACTATTCCTGGGAAAATTTAATGATGTAAGCGAAGTCATACCTTGACATTATTGTGGACAATAATGAGTCATTTGCACGCGGAAAATAATAATTAGCTCCAGCAACGAATACTACATTTAACAGCAGGAAGTAAATTCCTCTACCAGATTCCTGAGTACCTGGGATGACCTGGCTGGAGTCAGACCTTAAGGTCTGAGGTCAAGCTCGTCCGTTGAAAATTTGAAATTACCACGTGCTGCCGTTGAAAAAGCACGTTTTAGCTCTCTCGGAGAGGCAGCTTGTCCCACTCGTTCGGGGTTGGCAGTGTGGCCAGGATTATTTTGAAATGAGTTTATGGTTCAGTATAGCCAAAGTTGTACAAGATGGTTTTGTATCAACATTCTGGTTTTCATTTTGTCCTCAGTGACAAAAGTTATAACATGGATATGGTAGAAGATTTGCAGAGAAAGAAAATAATGTAAACAAATATAATAATGAAAGATGTGAATATAACTGGCTCAGTAAAAGGTCGGGTATTCATCAAGAATATACTGATGGTGTCTGAGCTCGTTTCTTGATCAGTACATAAACTTTACAAACATTATCGTTGTTATCCAAGGCTATGGGTATCTTAGCATGCATATACGATATAAGAATGCGAAAATGATTCATTGATCATAGAAACCACTTAGCTATTTGCTTTATAATTATAAGCTAAGTAGCAGGTTGAGTCCAAAAGACGGGAGTTACGAAGAAATAGAACAAGAATAAGTGTATTGTATTGTTACAGCAATAAAATGCATGGCGAATTATATATAACAAGCAGAGTTACTTCTTATTATGCTTGACGTCGGAGAAGATTTCCACTATTGTTTCATCGAGCATTTCATTGTGTTTTCATTTATATTGAATCTAAATACTATCACAGCATGGAATCATAAATGGTTAGACTTATCAAACCTCTTGTATCTAAAGATAGATCTCAAATCATTATTGGCAACCACCAAAACGGTGATCCACACCGACCTCAATTTTCTCATTTCAGTCGATACCAACAAAGCAGAAGAGAAAAAAAACTCTCCCGGCTGAAGGCTGTGGATGGATGCCCGCAGATGGGAGAACAATAGAGCACGGTATAAACAAACGCCGTCCTGGCAGGGCAGGTGCGTTTGGTAGCTGCGAAATAGTTGCTATGAAAATGATTTCGTGCAGTTCGAGCAAGTTGCTCGAATACTCAATCAATGATTTTATGTAGCAGCAAATGCATTGATTTGCATTCATTGCATTGCATTGATTGCAATTCAAGGTTTACATGGAAAACTAAGAGAAAATAAACTAAATCTTCTCAAAACTTAAACAAAACAGAAACATTTTATAGATTCAAATTTATTTAACATATTTCATTCAAACATACAGAGAAAATAAAACTGCTCGAAACTCTAGTCGGCTGTAAGCGTCGACTCATAGGAGAGCTACGAATTTCATAGAAATCATATATGGTATACCCGATGATTTTGGGTGGATCGGTGAATATTTTTTTATCATCCGGAAATTCATCTAGAAATTCAATGGATTTCCTTCGAGAATTTCTCTAGGAATTCCTCTTGAAGTACCTCCAGAAATTTCTCTAGGAGGTCCTCCGCGAATTCCTCAAGGTGTCCTTCAAGGCAGTCTTCAGGAGATTTCTTGAGAAGTTCCTCCCGGAAATCCTCAAGGTGTTCCTCCAAAAAATCCTCTAGGAGTACCTCTACGAGTTCCTCTGGAAATACCTTGGGAAGTGTCTCCAGAAATACCTTTTGGAGCCCAACCAAGAAATTCCAGAAAATTTCTAGAAGTTCAAAAGATTTTTTTTCTACGAGCTTCTCCAGGATATTCTTGGGGAGTTCCTCCGAGAATTCTTCCCAAAGTTCCTCGCAAATCTCCTGTAGAAAATCCTCAAGGAATCCCTCTAGGAGATTGTCTAGGAGTTTCTTCTAGAAATTCTTCTAGAAGTAGGATTTTTTCTATAAGTTCCTCCGGGAATTCCTCGAGGACTGCCAAAGGAAACTCTTTGAAGTTTCTCTAGGGATTTCACTAGAAGTTACTTCGTGAAATCCTTTTCGAGTGTCTCCAGGAATTCTTCTTGAGTTCTTCCGGAAATTCCTCTAGAAGTTCTTCCAGAAATTGCTTTTCGAGTGCCTATGAGATTTCTTTGTAGGAGTTCCTCAAAGAATTCCTCGGGATTTCTCTAGTCGGTCCTCCGCGAGTTCCTCTAGGAGTTTCAATTGCATTTTTTTTCTAGGAGTTTCTCTAGGAATTCCCCAAAGAGCTCTCTTGAGATTGCCTCTAAGAGTTCCTCCAGAAGTTTCTCTAGGAACCTTTGAAAAGTTCAAATGCATATTTTCTAAGAGTTTGTTCTGGAATTCTTCGAGAGGTTCTTCCGGATATGCCTATAGGAATTTCTCCGGGAATTCCTGAACGAGTTCCCACCCTTAGTATTTTGTCCAGCAGTTTCTGCGGGGCTTCCTTTAGAAGTTTCTCCAAGAGTTCCTATGGTCTCGCCGGGAATTCTATTAGGATTTCCTCCAAGAATTACTCTAGGAGTTCCTCCAGGAATTTCTGTACAAGTTCTTCCGGGAATCCTAAGAATTTTTTCGGGAATTACTCTTGGTGATCATTCAACAATTCCTCCAGGAACTCCTCCAAACAATTCTTAAGTAGTATACCTCTTATTCCTGTAGGAGTACCTCCAAGAATTTCTTGAGAAATCTCTCCGGAAATATCTCTAGGAATACCTCTAGAAATTACTCTAGAAGTTGAACATGCCTTTTTTCACGAGTTACTCCTGGATTTCCTCGAGGAGTTTCTCGGAGAATTCTACCAGAAATTCGTCCAGATTTTTTTCAAGAAGCTCTTCTAGGAGTTTCTCCGGAAACTCTTTCAGAAGTACCGATTGGATTTTTTTATGAGATCATCCGGGAATTTCTCTAGAATTTCTCTGAGAGATTCTCCGAGGATTCCTCAAGGAATTCCTCGAGGAGTTTCTCCGGTTAATCCGCTAGGTGGTCTTCTGGGAATTGCTATAGAAGTTCCAAGAGGATTTTTTTTCTAGAAGTCTCCCCGAAAATTACTCTAGGAATTCAAAGAATTTCGCTAGGAGTCCTTCCGGGAGTTTTCTTGGGAGTTCCATCAAAAATTCCTCTAGAGGTTCATCCGGAAATTACTCTTCGAGCTCCTATCGGATTTCTTTCTAAGAGTTGCTCCGGGAATTCCTCTAGGAGTTTCAATTTGATTTTATTCTAGGAGTTCCTCCAAGAATTTTCCTAGGAGTTCTTTTGGAAATTTTTCAAATGTGATTTTTTCTAAGTGTTCGTACATAAATTTCTCGAGAAGTTCTCCAGGAAATGCCTATGGGAGTTTAACCGGGAATTCCTGAAGGAGTTCCTACCCCAGTATTTTCTCGATGGGTTTCTCCGGGAATCTAGATCCTAGATTCCTCTAGGATTTCCTCCAAAAATTCCTCTAGGAGTTCCTCCGGAACTTCTTCAAAAAGTTCACCAGAATCTCGTCTAGGAATTCTTCCAGGAATTTATCTAAACATTCTTCTATAAATTCTTCAGGTAGCTCCTCCGGAAATTGATCTTCGAGTTTTTATAAGATTTCTTTCTGGGAGTTCTTCAGGGAATTTCTCGAGATTTCCCTAGTCAGTCCTCCGGAAATTCCTCTAGGAGTTTCAATCGGATTTTTTTTTCTAGGGGGTCCTCCAAGAATTCCCCAAAAAGTTTTCTCGAGATTTCTTCTAGAGGATCCTCCAGCAATTTATAAGGAGGCCTCAGCGAAATTCTTCTAGAAATTCAAATGGGATTTTTTCTAAGAGTTCGTACGTTCGTATCTCTGAGAATTCCTGTAGTTTTGCCGGGATTTCTACTAGAATTCCTTCAAGAATTCCTCTAGAAGTTCCTCCAGAAATACCTCAAGAAGTTCCTCCAGAAATTCTTCCAGGAATTTCTCTAGAAGTTCTCCCGGGAATTCTTCTAGGAGTGTCTCCGGGAGTTCTTCTTGGTCGTCAACCAGCAATTTCTTCAGACGTTCCTCCAAAAAATCTTTAAGAAATATCTCCTGGAATTCCTCTAGGAGTATCTCTCCCGAGAATTCCTCTACAAATTTCTCCAGATTTTTTTCTAAGAGTTCCTCCTGAAATTCTTCTAGGAGCTCCTACGGGATTTTTTCTTTTAGTTCGTTCAAGAATTCCACGAGTGGATCCTTCGGGAATTCTTCTTGAAATTTCTTCAGAAACTCATCTTGAAATTCCTTCAGAAATTCCTCTACGAGTAACTCCAGGAATTTCTCCAGGAGTTTCTCCTAGAATACCAACTAGAAGTCTCTCTGGGAATTCTTCTAGGACTTCCAAGAATTTCTCTAAGAGTCCCCCTGGGAGCTTCATTGGGGGTTCCTCTAGGAGGTGCTCCAAAAATTTCTATAAGACTTTCTCCTTGTTCCTCAAGGAGTTTCTTCAGCAATTTCTCTACAGGTGTTTCAAAAACTATTCTATGAATTTATTTTTAAAGTTCCTGCGGGAATTCCTCTATGCTGTCGTTCGGGACTTCTTCTAGGAGTTACAATGTATTTTTTTTTCTTGGAGTTCCTCCGGAAATTGCTCTACGTAGAATTAGCGACACCAGTAGAATTCGTCCAAAATTACCTCCGAAAATTCCTATGGAAGTTCCTTCGGGAATTCCTCAAGGTGTTTCTCCGCATATTTACCCAGGATTTCCACCGCAAATTCTTCTAATTGTTTTCTTCAGTAATTTCTCTTACAATTTCTCCACGAATTCCTCTGGGAGTTGCTCCAGGGGTTCCTCCAGAAATACTTCTTGGAGTTCCCTTCAGAATTCATCTAGGTGGTCTTCTGGGAATTCCTCTCTAGGAGTTTCATAGGATTTTTTTTCCTAAAATCTCACCGGGAATTCCTCTGGGAGTTCCTCCGGGTATTATTACTTGAATATCCCAAAGAGTGTCGTAAGCAATTTTCTTCAAAGGTCATCCAGGAATTATTTTATGAGTTTCTCCCGAAATTCCTCTTGGAGTTCCTCTAAAAATCCTGCAAGAAATCCCGTCGGGAATTTTTATAGGAGTACGTTCAAAAATTTCTCTATAAGTTCCTCCTGGAGTTCTTCTTGAGATTTTGTGTGTATGTTTCTCCGGGAATTAAACTAAAGTTTCTCTAAGAAATCCTGTCGGAGTATTTTCAAGGACTTTTCAAAAGTTCCTCCGAAATTGCTCTACCAGTTCTCAAGGAATTTCTTTCTAGCAGATCCTCCGGTGATTCTTCGGGGAGATACCCCGAGAATTTCTGCAGGCGATCCCGATATTCCTCTAGAAGTTTCAATGGGATCTTTTTCTTGGAGTTTCTCCATGAGTTCCTCGAGTGATTCTTCCGGAGTTTCCCCGGGAATTGCTCTGGGAGTTTCATTTCTCCTAGAGAAATGGCTGAAGAAACTCCATGAGGAATTTAAGGAGGAACTCCTGGAAGAATTCCGAGAGGAACACCCAGAGAAATTCCAGGAGGAAGTCCTAGAGGTATACCTGGAGGAACTCCTAGAGCAATTCCCAGAGGAATTCCTAGAGGAGTTCTTGAAGGAACTCCCAAAAGAATCCCCGAAGAGAATTTTAGAAAAAAAAATCTCTTGGAACTCCTGAAGGAATGCACCTAAAGAAAGAGGATCTCCAAGAGGCATACCTGGAGGAACTCCTATAAAAAATCCCGCTGGAACTCATCGAAGAGAAACACCTAGAAAAACTCCTAGAAAAACTCCACAGATCATTACAGGAGTTTCCTCTGAGATTCCTTCGGCAATTTATCCTGGAGTTCTTCCGGGATTTCAACTTAGGATTCCACTTGAAAATCCTCTAGGCATTCATACTAGGATTCCACCTAGACTTCCTTCATTGATTTCTCTATTTCTTCCTGGCATTCCTACTGACATTCCTCCAGGAATTCCTCTTGGCATTCCTCTAGGAATCTCCTGGGATTCTTCCAGGGATTCTGCCTGGAATTCCTCCAAGGATTCCTCCAGGAATTCCTCCAGGAATTCCTCATGGGATTCCTGCGTGAATTTCTCCTCAGATTCCTCCATGAAATCTTCCTTGGATCCTCCTTGGAATTCCTCCTAGGACTCCTCCAAGAAATCCTCCTCGGGATTCCTAGAGGAGCTCTTCCTAGGATTATTACATAGCTTCCTTTTGGTATTCCACCAATAATTCTTCCTGGGATTTTTCCAGGAATTTCTCTTCGGATTCCTTCAGATATTACTCTAAGGAATCCTCTAGGAATTCTTTCAAGAATATCTCCAGGAATTCCTTCTAGGATACTCACAGGTTTTTTTTTCTGAGATTTTACCAGCAATTCTTCCTGGGAAGAATCCCAATCCAAGAATTCCTCTTGGAGTTTCTCCAGAAAATTCTCCTATGATTCCCCCAAGAAATCCTCCTGGGATTCCTTTTGGAATTCATCTTCGTCAATCTTCCTGAGCTTCCTATGGCAATTACTCCTGGTATATCTCTAGGAATTCCTCCTGAGGTTTCTCCAAAAAGGCCTTCAAGAATTTCTCCAGAAATTCATCCAAGCCATTCCTCTTGGGAATCCTCCGGGAATGTCTTCGGAAATGCTTCAGGAATTCCACAAATATATCTTCTGAAACTCCTCCTATGATTCCTCCTAGTATCAATACAGGAATTAATTCTTGGATTCCTTCAGCCATTTTTCTCTGAATTTTCCAAGGCTTCCACCACGAAATTTTACAGGAATTGTTCCAAGGATTCTTACATGAGTTTTTTCTGGGGTTCCTTCTACAATTCGTCCTAGAATTCCTCTAGGAATTCATCCTAGGATTCCACTTGGAAGTCCTTTAGGAGTTCATCGTAGGATTCAACTTGGAATTCCAACGTGGATTGCTCCAAAAATACCTCCAAGTATTCCTTCAGGGGATCCTTTAGGAATTGCTCTAGGCATTCTTCTGGGAGTACCTCGTGGGATTGTTCCAGGCATTCCTGCTGGGATTCTTCCAGGAATTCCAGGTATTCCTATTGGCATTCCTCCAGGTATTCCTCTTGGCATTCCTCATGGGATTCCTCCAGGAATTCCTCCTGGCATTCATCCGTGAATTCCTCCTTGAATTCCTCCAAGAAATCCTCCTAGGATTCTTCCAGGAAATCCTCCTGGGATTCCTCCAGGAAATCCTGGGAGGTTTTCTATAAATTTCTCCTAAGATTTTTCTAAATTTTGTTGCGGGGCTTCCTACAGAAATTTCTCCTCAGGTTTCTTTAGGTGTTCCTCCAAAGATTTCTCCAGGATTTCTTTTGGGAATACTCCAGGCATACCTTCGAAAAATCTTCAGGAATTCTTCCAGAAGCTCCACCTGGGACTCCTCCATTAAATCCTCCTGCGATTCCTTCAGGAAATCCTCCTGGGATTCTTCCTGGAACTCTTCTTTGTATTATAACAGGCAATAACTCTGGAATTTCTGAATCAATTCTTCCAGGGATTTGTTCAGGAATTCCTCCAGATTTTTTTTTTTGAATTCCACTAAGAATTCCTCCAGAAGCAATGCTTATGAGAAATCTCAGTAGGATTTGCTGTAGAAATCTCAGTAGGATTTCCTGGAGAAATCTCAGTAGGATTTCCTGGAGAAATCTCAAGAGGAATTCCTGGAGGGATCTCAGTAGGAATTTCTGGTGGAAACTCATTAGGAATTTCTGAAGGAATCCCAAGAGGAATTTAAGGAGGAATAGAAAAATTGGGAGAAATATCTGGTGGAATCCAAGGAAAAATTCCTAGAAGAATTCTAGAACGATTTTCTGGAAGAACCTTACGAGGAATTTCTGGAAGATCACCAGAAGGAATTTCTAGAGGAACCCCAAGCGAAATTCCTTCAGGAACTCCAGGATGAATTCCTGGAGATATCTTGGGAGGAATTTCTGCAAGAATCCAAGAAGTAATTTCTGAAAAAACCTAGAAGGAACTCCTGGAAAAATCTCAAGAAAAATGCTTGGAAGAATCCTAGGTAGAATTTCTGAGAAAATCCCAGGAGGAATTTCTGGATGAGTCCTTGAAGGAAATCCTGTAGGAATCCGAGGAAGAATTCCTAGAGGAATCCCGGGAGGAAACCCTGGAGAAATCTCAGAAGAAATTCCTGGAGGAATTTCAGGAGGAATTTCTCAAGGAATCACGGTTACAACTGTTGTGGGAATCCCAGAAGGAATTCCTCGAAACATCCCGGAAAGTATTCCTTGAGAATGCTTAGGAAAAATTCCTTGAGAAATTCCAAGAGGAATTTCTATAGAGGAATCCCAAGATGAATTCCTGGAGGAACCCCAATAGAAACGCCTGCAGGAAATCCAGGAGGAATTCCAGTAGAAACCCCGGGAGGAATTTTATGAGGAATTTATCAAAAAAAAATCCTGAGAGAAATTCCTGGAAGAATCTCAATTTGTGGAGAAATTCTTGGAGAAATGCTTGTAGAATCGAAGGCAGAAATACTGGAAGAATCCAGGAAGGAACTCTTGGGGGAATCCCAGGAGTAAGTCTTGAAGGTATCCCAGAAGGAACGTCGAGTTCTAGGAGGAATTTCGCAAAGATGACCCGCAGGATTTCCTGAAGGAATCGCAGGACGAATGCTAGGAAGACTCCAAGGAGGGATTCCTGAAAGAGTTCCAGAAGAAGTTCCTGGAAGGAAATCAGAAAGAATCTCCGCAGCAATTTCAAAAGAACTTCATAAAGGAATCTCAGGAGGAATTTCTGGAAGAATCCCAGGAGGAATTTCTGGAAGAATCCGAGAAGCAATTCCTGGAGGAATCGCAATAAGAATCCCTGAAGTCCTAAAGGAATCTAAGACAAAATTCCAGTAAGAATTCAATAATTAATTCATGGAGGAATCCCAGGAGAAATTCGTGAAAGAATTCCTGGAGGAATCCTTGAAACAATCACTTTAGAAATTCCAAGAGGAATTCCTAAAGGAATCCCAGTAAGAATCCTAGGAGGATCCTTGAGTTCTTCGGAAATTCTTATTGCGATTTCTCCGGGAATACTACCTGCGATTCCTCCAGGAATTGCTTCTTGGATTTTTCCAGAATTCCTCCACAAATTCATTTTGGGATTCCTCAGGAAGTCTGTATGGAATTCTTCCAGGAATTCCTCTTGAGATTAATCCAAGAATGCTTCCTAGAATTTCTCTAGGAATTCCTCCCATAATTTCTCGAGAAATTTCGCCTGGGATTCTTCCAGGAATTTCTCTCAGGATTTTTATTTTTGATAAATTCCTCCTAAAATTCATCCATGAATTCCTCCTGGGATCCCTCCAGGAATTTCTCCTTGGATTCCTCCCACGATATACTTTCAGGAATTCCTTCAACAAATTTCCCAGGAATTCCTTCCAGGGTTTTTCCATGAATTTCTTCTTGTAATCTTTGAGGAATTCCTCCCGGGGTTTCTACTGGAATTCCTCCTGGATTTCCTGCAGGGATTTTCCTTGGGATTCCTCCAGGAATTCATCTTGGGATTCCTCGAAACATCCCGGAAAGTATTCCTTGAGAATGCTTAGGAGAAATTCCTTGAGAAATTCCAAGACGAATTCCTAGAGACCGTGATTCCTTGAGAAATTCCTCCTGAAATTCCTCCACGAATTTCTTCTGAGATTCCTCCAGGGTTTTTTTTTTTTCTTTATTAAAGAGGCTTTCAGCCAGACGCTGGTTCCTACAGGATTTCCTTCAAGGACTCATCCAGAAATTCCTTCTGGGATTTTCTCAGAAATTCTACCTAGGATTCTTCCAAGCATTTTTCTTGGGATTTTTCCAAGAGTTTTTTCTGGGATTCCTCCAGGAGTTCCTTCTAGGTTTTTTTTTAGGAATTACTCCTTGGATTCTTGCAGAAATTCCACCCGGGGTATCTCCAGGAATTTATCCTGGAGTTCCTGCAGAAATTTCCCTTGGGGTTCCTCCAGAAATTCCTTCTGGTGATCTTCTAGAAATTCCTCATAAGATTCTTCCAGAAAATCGATCTAGAATTCTTCTAGGAATTTTTCCTTCGATTCCACCAGATATTTCTCCTAATTTTTTTATACCTCCTAAAATTCCTCTTGGGATTCCTTCAGGAATTCCAATTGAGATTTCCTCCAGAAACTCCTACTGAGAATCCTCCAGGAATTCCTCTTGAGATTTCTCCAGGAAATCCTACTGAGATTTCTCATAAGAGTTGCTACAGGAGGAATTCTTAGTGGAATCAAAAAAAAATCTGGAGGAATTGCTGAACAAATCCCTGGAAGAATTGATTCAGAAATTCCAGAATAAATTCCTGTTATAATGCAAGGAAGAGTTCCTGGAGGAATCCCAGGAAGATTTCCTGAAGGAATCGCAGGATGATTTAATGGAGGAGTCCCAGGTGGAGCTTCTGGAAGAATTCCTGAAGATTTTCCGAAGATATGCCTGGAGAATTCCCAAAAGAAATTCCTGGAGAAATCTTTGGAGGAACACCTTAAGAAACCTTAGGAGGAATTTCTTTAGGACACCCCGCAACAAAATTTAGAGGAATCCTAGGAGAAATTTATAGAAAACCTCCCAGGATTTCCTGGAGGAATCCTAGGAGGATTTCCTGGAGGAATTCAAGGAGGAATTCACGGATGAATGCCAGGAGGAATTCCTGGAGGAATCCCATGAGGAATGCCAAGAGGAATACCTGGAGGAATGCAATAGGAATACCTGGAATTCCTGGAAGAATCCCAGCAGAAATGCCTGGAACAATCCCACGAGATACTCCCAGATGAATTCCAAGAGGAATTCCTGGAGGATCCCCTGAAGGAATACTTGGAGGTATTTTTGGAGCAATCCATGTTGGAATTCCAAGTTGAATCCTACGACGAACTCCTAAAGGACTTCCAAGTGGAATCCTAGGATGAATTCCTAGAGGAATTCTAGGACGAATTGCAGAAGGAACCCCAGAAAAAACTCATGTAAGAATCCTTGGAGCAATTCCTGTAAAATTTCGTGGTGGAAGCCTTGGAAAATTCATAGAAAAATAGCTGAAGGAATCCAAGAATTAATTCCTGTATTGATACTAGGAGGAATCCCAGGAGGAGTTTCAGAAGATATATTTGTGGAATTCCTGAAGGATTTCCGAAGATATTCCTGGAGGATTCCCAAGAGGAATGGCTTGGATGAATTCCTTGAGAAATTCTTGAAGGCCTTCTTGGAGAAACCTCAGGAGGAATTCCTAGAGAAATACCAGGAGGAATTCCCAAAGGAAGCTCAGGAAGACTACGAAAAGGAATCCCAGGAGAAATCCGAAGATGAATTCCAAAAGGAATCCCAGGAGGATTCCCTGGGGGAATCATCGGAGAATTTTCTGGAGAAACTCTAAGAGGAATTCTTGGAGAAATCCCAGGAAGAATTGCTGGTAAAATCTCAGAAAAAAAAACCTGTGAGTATCCTAGAAGGAATTCCTGAAGATATTCTTGAAGGAATTCCTAGAGGATTCCTTAGAGTAATATCTGAAGAAATTCGAAGAGAAATTCCTGGAAAAATCCCAGGAAGAATTATTGGTGGAATTCCAGAAGGAAGCTATGTTATAATCCTAGGAAGAGTTCCTATAGGAATCCCAAGGAGGATTTCCTGGAGGAGTCCTAGGAGGAATTTCTGGAGGAATCCAAGGAGGATCCAAGGAAGAATCCGAGGAATCCGAGGAGGAATTCACGAAAGAATCCCATGAGGAATTCCAAGAGGAATTCCTGGAGGAATCGTCGGAGGAATTCCTGGAAGAATCCCAGAAAGAATTCCAGATAGAATCCCAGGAGATTCCTAGAGGAATGCCAAGAGGAATTCCTGGAGGAATGTCAGGAGGAATGCCAGGAAGTATTTCTGGAGAAATCAATGAAGGAATTCTAGGTGGAATCCTAGCATGAATTCCTAGAGGATTTCCAAGTGGAATCCTAAGTTGAAATCCCGGAAGAACTTCTCTTCGATGAGTTCCAGTGGGATTTTTTATAGGAGTTCTTCCAGGTATGCCTCTTGGAGATCCTTTGGTAAATTCTTTAGGTGCATTCCTTCAGGAGTTCCAAGAGATTTTTTTTTCTAAAATTCTCTTCGGGGTTTCTTTTAGGAGTTCCTTCAAAAACTCCTCTAGGAATTCCTCTGGGAATTGCTCTAGAAGTTCCTCCAGGTATACCTCTAGGACTTCCTCCGGGAATTTCTCTGGGAGTTCCTCCCGGAATTCTTCCAGGGGTTTCTCCTTAAATTCCTCATGGAGTTTTTTCAGCCATTTCTCTAAGAGAAATGAAACTCCCAGAGCAACTCCCGGGGAAACTCCGGAAGAATCACTCGAGGAATTTATGGAGAATCTCCAAGAAAAAGACTCCATTGAAACTTCTAGAGGAATATCAGGATCGCCTGCAGAAATTCTCGGGGTATCTCCCCGAAGAATCACCAGAGGATCTGCTAGAAAGAAATTCATTGAGAACTGGTAGAGCAATTTCGGAGGAACTTTTGAAAAATTCTTGAAAATACTCCGACAGGATTTCTTAGAGAAACTTTAGTTTAATTCCCGGAGAAACATACAAAAAATCAATTAGAACTCCTAAAGAAAAACACGGAGGGCAGCCTAAAGGAATTCTCAGAGGAACTCCAAGAAAAATTTCAAGAGGAACTCTAGGAGGAACTTATGGAGAAATTTCTGAAGGTACTCCTATAAAAATTCCCGACGGAATTTCTTGCAGGATGTTTAGAGGAACTTCAAGAGGAAATGACATTTGAAGAAAATTGCTTACGACACTTTTTGAGAAATTCAAGTAATAATACCCGAAGGAACTCCCAGAGGAATTCCCGGTAAGAATTTAGGAAAAAAATCCTATGAAACTCCTAGAGAGGAATTCCCAGAAGACCACCTAGATAAATTCTGAAGGGAACTCCAAGAGGTATTTTTGGAGGAACCCCTGGAGCAACTCTCAGAGGAATTTCCGAAGAAATTGTAAGATAAATTACTGAAGGAAACAATTAGAAGAATTTGCGGTGGGAATCCCTTGAGGAATTCCCGAAGGAACTTCCATAGGAATTTTCGGAGGTAATTTTGGACGAATTCTACTGGTATCGCTAATTCTACGTAGAGCAATTTCCGGAGGAACTCCAAGAAAAAAAAATTAATTGTAACTCCTAGAAGAAGTCTCGAAGGACAGCATAGAGGAATTCCCGCAGGAACTATAAAAAGAAACTCATAGAATAGTTTTTGAAACACCTGTAGAGAAATTGCTGAAGAAACTCCTTGAGGAACAAGGAGAAAGTCTTATAGAAATTCTGGGAGAACCTCCTAGAGGAACCCCCAATGAAACTCCCAGGGGGACTCTTAGTGAAATTCTTGGAAGTCCTAGAAGAATTCCCAGAGAGACTTCTGAAAGGTATTCCAGGAGAAACTCCTGGAGAAATTCCTGGAGTTACTCATAGAGGAATTTCTGAAGGAATTTCAAGATGAGTTTCTGAAGGAACTTCAAGAGGAATTCCCGAAGGATCCACTCGTGGAATTCTCGAACGAACTAAAAGAAAAAATCCCGTAGGAACTCCTAGAAGAATTTCAGGAGGAACTCTTAGAAAAAAAATCTGGAGGAATTTGTAGAGGAATTCCCGGGAGAGATACTCCTAGAGGAATTCCAGGAGATATTTCTTAAGGATTTTTTTTGAGGAACGTCTAGAGAAATTGCTGGTTGACCACCAAGAAGAATTCCCGGAGACACTCCTAGAAGAATTCCCGGGAGAACTTCTAGAGAAATTCCTGGAAGAATTTCTGGAGGAACTTCTTGTGGAATTCTCGGAGGAACTTCTAGAGGAATTATTGGAGGAAATCCTAGTAGAAATCCCGGCAAAACTACAGGAATTCCCAGAGAAACTTATCGAGAAAATCCTGGGAGTATAAACTCTTTCAGGGATTCCCGGTGAAACTCCTGAGATTTCTCAAGTAAATTCTCTCGAGATTTCGCGAGAGATTTCGCCTGGGATTCTTCCAGGAATTTCTCCCAGGATTTTCTTGATAAATCCCTCATAAAATTCCTCCATGTGTTCTTCCTGGGATTGCTCCAGGAATTCCTCCTGGGATTTCCGCAAGATTTTTCCTGGGATCCCTTCAGGAATTACTCCTTCGATTCCTCCCACGATACAACCAGGAATTCTTCCCGGGATTTTCTCAGGCATTCATGTGGAAATTCCACTGGAGGTTCTACTAGAATTCTTTCAGAAATTCCTTCTAGGATTCCTCCAGGAATTCCTTCAACAAATTCTCCAGGATTTCCTTCCAGGGTTTTTTCCATGAATTTCTAGTTGTAATTTTCGAGGAATTCCTCCCGGGGTTTCTGCTGCAGGAATTTCTCTTGGGGAATCTCCAGGAATTTATCTTGGGGTTCCTCCAGGAATTCCTCTTGGAATTTCTCAAGGAATTCCTCCTGAGCATTCTCAAGGAATTCTTTCCGGGATGTTTCGAGGAATTCCTCCTCGGATTCCCACAACAGTTTCATCCGTGGTTCATTGAGAAATTCCTCCACGAATTTCTTCTGGGATTCCTCCAGGGTTTCCTCCCGGGATTCCTCTAGGAATTATTCCTCGGATTCCTACAGGATTTTCTTCAAGGACTCATCCAGAAATTTATCCTGGGATTCTCTCAGAAATTCTACATAGGATTCTTCCATGCATTTTTCCTGGGATTTTTTTATGATTTTTTTCTTGCGATTCCTCCAGGAGTTCCTTCTGGGATTTTTCCAGGAATTACTTCTTGGATTCTTGCAGAAATTCCCCCCGGGATATCTCCAGGAATTCATCCTGGAGTTCCTGCAGGGATTTTCCTTGGGGTTCCTCCAGGAATGCCTTCTGGTGATCTTCCAGAAATTCTTCGTAAGATTCTTCCAGAAAATCATTCTAGAATTCTTCTAGGAATTTTTCCTTGGATTCCACCAGGCATTTCTTCCAATTTTTAAGTCCTCCTAAAATTCCTCTTGGGATTCCTTCAGGAATTCCTCTTGAGCTTCCTTCAGGAATTCCTACTGAGATTTCTCCTAAGAATAGCTACTGGAGGAATTCCTAGTGGAACAAAAAAAGAAATTTTTGAAGGAATTGCTGAACAAATCCCTGAAAAAATTGATTCGGAAATCCCAGAATAAATTTCAGTTATAATTCAAGGAAGAGTTCCAGGAGGAATTCCAGAAAGATTACAGGAGTCACAGGTGAAATTTCTGGAAGAATTCCTGAAGAATTTGCGTTATGCTTAGAGAATTCGCAAAAGAAATTCCTGGAGAAAACTTTGGAGGAATACCTAAAGAAGCCTGAGGAGGAATTCCTAGAGAAATAATAGGAGAAATTCCTATAGGAAGCCCCGCGACCAAATTTAGAGGAATCCTAGGAGAAATTTCTAGAAAACCCTGCAGGGTTTCATGGAAGAATCTTAGGAGGACTTCCTGGAGGAATCCTAGGTGGATATGCTGGAGGAATCCAAAGAGGGATTCACAGATGAAACCCAGGAGGAATGCCAAGAGGAATACCTGGAGGCATGTCAATAGAAATACCTGGAATTTCTGGAAGAATCCCAGCGGGAATGCCTGGAACAATCCCACGAGGTACTCCCAGAAGGATTCCTGGAGGAATGTCAAGAGAAATTCCAGGACGATCCTCTGAAGGAATTCCTGATGGAATACTGGGAGGTATTTTTGGAGCAATCTATGAAGGAATTCCAAGTCGAATCCTAGCTGAATTCCTAGAGGATTTCCAAGTGGAATCCTAGGATGAATCCTAGGAATCCTAGGAGGAATTCTAGGGCGAATTGCAGAAGAAACCCCAGAAGAAACTCATGTAAGAATTCTTGGAGCAATTCCTGTAGAAATTCGTGGAGGAAGGCTTAGAAAATTCCTAAAGGAATCCAAAGAATAATTACTGCAGGAATTGCTGGATCAACCACTGGGAAAATGGCTGAAGGAATCCAAGAATAAGTTCCTGTATGGATACTAGGAAGAATTCCTGGAGGATCCACAGAAACATTTCACGAATGAATCCCAGAGGAGGATTTTAAGGTGATATTTTTGTGAAATTCCTGAAGGATTTCCGAAGATATTGTTGGAGGATTCCCAAGAGGAATGGCTTGGATGAATCCCAGGAGAAATGCCTGTAAAAATTCTTGAAGGCATTTTTGGAGAAACCTCAGAAGGAATTCCTGGAGAAATACCAGAAGGAATGCCCAAGGGAAGCTCAGGAAGACTTCTAAAAGGAATCCCAGGAGAAATCCGAAGAGGAATTCCTGAAAGAATCCCAGGAGGATTTCCTGGGGAAATCCTAGGAGAATTTTCTGGAGAAATTCCAAAAGGAATTCTTGGAGAAATCCCAGGAGAAACTGTCGGTGAAATCTCAGTAAAAAAAAACCTGTGAGTATCCTAGAAGGAGTTCCTGGTGATATTCTTGATGAAATTCCAAGAGTAATTTCTGAAGGAATCCGAAGAGAAAATCCTGGAAAAATCCCAGGAAGGATCATTGGAGGAATACCAAAAGAAAACCATGCAATAATCCTAAGAAGAGTTCCTCTAGGAATCCCGAGGAGGATTTCCTGAAGGAGTCCTGGGAGAAAGTTCTGGAGGAATCCTTGGAGGATTTCCAGGAGGAATCCAAGGAAGATTTCATGGAGGAACTCAAGGAAGAATTCACGAATGAATCCCAGGAGGAACTCCTGGAAGAATCCCATGAGGAATTACAAGAGGAATTCCTGGAGGAATCCTCGCAAGAATTCCTAGAAGAATCCCAGAAAGAATTCCTGGAAGAATCCCAGGAAGAATTTCTAGAGGAATGCCAAGAGCAATTCCTGGAGGAATGTCAGGAAGAATTCCTGGGAGAACCCCTAAAAGAATGCCAGGAAGTATTTCTGGAGTAATCCATGAAAGAATTCTAGGTGGAATCCTAGCATGAATTCCTAGAGGATTTCCAAGCGGATTCCTAAGATAAATGCCTAGAGAAATTCCAGCAGGAATTGCAGAAGGAATCCCAGAAGAAACTTCTGTAAGAATCTGTGGAGCAATTCCTGTACCTATTAATTCCTGGAGGAATCCTTTCAGAATTCCTAGAGGAATTCAAAGAGCAATTTGTGGAGAATCCAAGAAGAAATTCCCGTATTATTACTAGGGAGAGTTCCTGGAGTAATCCCAGGAGCATTTCCCGGAGGAAACCTAGGAGGAATTCCTGGAGGGGACATATGTGTTGGAATTCTTGAAGGATTTCCGAAAATATTCCTGGAGGATTCCCAAGAGGAATGGTCTGGAGGAATTCCAGGAGAAATTCTTGAAGACATTTTTGGAGAGTCCTCAGGAGGAATTCCTAAAGAAGTTCCTGGAGGAGTTCCCATAGGAAGCTCATGAAGCCTTCGAAAAGGAATCCCAAAAGAAATTTCTTAAGAAATCCGAATAGGAATTCCTGAAGGAATCCCGGGAGGATTTCCTGGGGGAATCCTAGTAAACATTTCTGGAGAAATCCTAATTCCTGGAGGAATCCTAGAAAAATTTCCTGGTGGAATCCTAGGATAAATTCCTGGAGGAATCCCAGGTGAATTGCTAAAGAAATCTCAAGAAAAATGAGATTCTGTGAGATTCCTAGGAGGAGTTCCTGGAGATATTATTGGAAGAATTCCCAGAGGATTCCTTGGAGAAATTCCTGGAGAAATCCCAGAAAGAATTATTGATGGAATACCCGAAGAATAACACACGGTGCCAAAATTTTGATTATTATCGAACTTTCATGTACCTCGGATTTTTCTTCATAGAATGTTAGAATTTCGGCTATAATGTTAAATGCAAAATTTGAAAATATTCTATCGGGGAAAATTTGAGTTAGCTGAGTTTTTGGCTATTTCCCATACTAAAAATCAATAATTACTATTTTAGCCCATAAAACGTCCCATACAAAATGTATGGAAAAATTTTTGCCGATGAAATATTTTCTAGTTCTCTGATTATGAATATATAGCCCAAATACTAATCATTTTCGAAGAAAAATCCGGATACATGAATGTTCGATAATAATCGAGATTTTGACACCGTGTAACATGTAATAATCATAGGAAGAGTTCCTGCATACCAGGAGGATTTGCTGAACTAAATCCTGGCCATCCGGAAGAACAACCCACGCAACAGTTGATTTCAACACCAGCAGACGCGGAGCACACAAGCGCAGTACATTGGCCTCTATTCAGAACTAATCACTAAAATTAAGTAGTTATTGCCTTCAATAAATTAACTAGATTAAAAAAAAAAAGATTTCCAGGAGGAATCTTAGGAGGAATTCGTAGAGGTATCCCAGTTGGAATTCCTTTAGAAATCCCAGGAGGAATTCCTGGTGGAATTCCAGGAGGAATTTCTGAAGAAAATCCTGTAAGAATCAGAGAAGGAATTCCGGGAGGAATTCTAAGTATATATCCAATAGTCAAGAATTATACATAGATTCTTCAAAAATCCTTGAAATCCTTTAGTGGACCAATGTATGGACAAAGAATTAAAGATATGGACAAAAAATTATATAAGGTTCGCGTAGTTTCTTCAAAAATCCTTGAACTACCTTATAGATAAAATATGGTCAAGAATTTCAAGTAATCCTAAAATTGATTAAGTTTACATAGTTTTTTTCGAAATCCTCGAATTACCTTAGCGAACCAAGATAAGAACAAAAAAATCTAAATATTTCTCAAAGTCGTTAATTTTTTATAGATTCTTCAAAAATACTCAAACTATCTTTGCGGACAAATAATTCCTAATATTTTTACGAATGTAGAATAAGAAATTCTACATTTTTAAAATATTCAAATAAACTTATAGAGCATTCACAAATGACGTAGCTTTTCCCATACCTATTACATGGTGCGTAGCAATTTGAGGAACTCCATTCTATCCCAAAATTCCCTTAGAGGATCCAGGTATGAACAAGAAATTCCAAAAGTCAAGAATTTTACACAGATTCTTCAAAAATCCTTGAACTTCTCTAGCGGACCGAGATGTGTACAAATAACACTAGCTTACAAAATAAATCGAAAGTCGTGAGCTTCTATCAACGACCAAAATTTTTGATGCATAACTATGTGCTGATATCAAGATCGTGCAGCAAAAAAATTTAAGTAGAACAGTTTTTAAGTTTATCCTGAAAATCGAGCTCTACAGTTTTCAAAAATATGAAATTTACTAATATATAAATATCTATCGTTGCGATCAACCAATTTTCAATCCTTTTCCATAAATAGAAAGCTGAATACAATATGTTTCAATCATCTGAACATAATTTTTGAATCAAATTAGTGGGATTCGAGATATTGGTGATTATATTGGCCAATCTGCTTAAATTTGAGCGAATTTTCCATAAAATAATGGAGATTTGTATTTTTATTTTTCAGTAAGAAAATATCAATTGAAAAATTCTTTCTCATGGGCAAAAAAGTTCCTTATATTCCTAAGAATGAAGAATAATAATTTATACTATTCGAAAATCCTCAAATTACCAAAGCGCACCCAGATTTGGACATGGAATTCCTAGTAATTCTAAATGTCGAAAATGGCGGGTATGATCTCCTAACGATTCATAAACTATTTATAATGGGAATCGCCTCTACTTTCATGTGATTAGTGTTATCGTCGGGCCTACAACACGATATAAAAGTACAGAATGGTTATTGGAAG
Organism: Aedes albopictus; assembly: GCF_035046485.1. NCBI lineage: Eukaryota > Metazoa > Arthropoda > Insecta > Diptera > Culicidae > Aedes > Aedes albopictus. The sequence continues at coordinate 71,577,671 of NC_085138.1, read as the reverse complement.
AGAAAAGTCAAAATTTATAACTATGGAAGAGCTCATGGATGCAAAAGCCCACTAAAATGACGTTTGAGTAGTGCCGCATTTACAGAAAATTAACTCTTTTCAATGGCATAGCACAAAAATCAAACGTGGGAACACGTGCCTTGATTCACAGAACAGCAGGCTGAGCAGCAGGCTTCGTCTTAGTGAGAACAATACTCAAAAAAGAAGAAAAACAATACTCAAAAAGAAGAAGAAGAAGATATAAAACATCTCATCAATATTTTAGCAGAGTAACCATGCACTATCAAATGATACTTGTTTCCCAGAAATACTCAACTTTTGAGAATATCTATAAGTTTACTAAATTATCCAACAATGAATTTGATATAAATGATTGTGTTCATAATCGTTTTTTTTTTCGCTCTGCTGTTTCTACCATTGCATTGATGTTATTGTTTTTCATTTGGTTTATAAGCAAAACAGGAATAAAAAAGAAAAATTGAAAAACGGTTAAAGTTTTTTGTTACAAATTTGATAATAAATGAAAAAAAAATTTATCTGTTTGGATTCGAGCACCTTAGAGGTGAACAACTAAACGCACCGCAGTCGTAAATACAGAGCCAACGATGGAGAGCGAAAGTAAACCGCGTAGGGTTGCCAACAATGCCTCGACTCTTCTAATTTCCTCACAGGGTGAATGATTGAAATAAAATGATAAATGTGTGCATACGTCTTTTGCTATATTTTCATTTTATTTCACTGCTACTTGCACTTGTGATATGAACCATTTTTATACTATAAACAAAAGCGTTTCAGTATGTGACATAATTTCAATTAGTTGGTAATGTATCCTACCACCACAAGACATTTTTGGTAACCCTGAATCCTTGCGCTACCCGCTATGCTCTTGCTCTTTCTCTGGATGAGAGAAAATGGGAGATTGGCTCCTCTCAAATTTGAGTAAATTTGAATGATTTTACCAAAATTACATTTTCTAAAAAAGCACGGTTTACAAAGTTTTATGCTGTAACATATACTTTTTTTTACGTTTACAGCATCTATGAACTTATAATAGTATTTGCACATGGGCTTTTGAGGATACATGACTTTTTTGTGTATCAAATTTGCAAGTAAAGTGCACAACCATCTACTTTTTGTCTGTAGATTTGATCGCTCTTGACCACGGTATTCAAATTTGGGATATCCTAAAATCATGAAATTTTTACAGAAGACTCTGGGATACCTGAAGAATAATTGCACATGAGGAAATTGCGATATTCGACCTCATATTCGACAAATTACGCAGAATATACCAAAAACCCATGAAATCCTCTCTCTCGTGAGAAGCGTGACCTCAGACCTTAAGTTCATGGAACTGTCGATGAACCGTAATCACATATTTTACGTATGTGGATCCTTTGTGCACTACATAAACGCATATTTTATCATGTGTCAATGCGAAGGCATCTCATTACTATTCCTAGGAAATAGAACTCCAGGCCAGACTTCAACCAGGCAATCTCGGGCACTCAGGAACCTTGTCGAGAAATTACTAACTCCTGTTCGATGTAGTATTGGTTTCCGGAGCTAATTGTTATTTTCCGCAAGCAAATAGCTCTAATAGAAGTCCATCTACGATTCTTTAAAGTCAAGTCATGACTTCACTTGGGTCATCAAATTTTCATAGGAATAGTTTTGAGAGATCTTTTCATTGACACATGATACCACATAGGTATTACATTTATCTATGAGAAAGGTTATAGAGGATTTCGTGGAGATATCTTGGTGCTTCTAAGGGGGGTTTCAGGGATGTTTCATAGGAATTTCAAGGCGTATAAAGGCTTTTCAGGGGTTCAAAGGGGGGTTCCGGAAGGCTTGACGAGGGATTCAGGGAGCTTTCAAGAAAGTTCCTGGGGATTTTCAGAGGGGTACCAAGGCGTTTCATGGTATAAGGTTTCATATTTCAGGGCACGCCACGCTCACCTGGGACGCCTTTGAAACCCCCGGACGACCCTGGGATCTCCAGAAAACCCAAGGAACTCCCAAGAAACTAGTACACACCTGGGGCCCCCTGAATTCCCCTGAAGTCCCATGGAGTGCCGCTGAAACCCCATGGAGCACCCATAAAACTTAACTCCTTGAAATACCCCTGGAATGCAAATGAAATCTCCATAAATCTTTTAAAACACCCCTGGAACACCCCTGGGACCCCTGAAATATCTCTCGAACGCCTTTAAATCCCCTTTGTAACCCCATGGAATGCCCATGAAATCTTCTAATACTCATTGAAAATTCCTGCAACACTACTGAAGAACCTTGCAACTCCTTGGCACGCCTCTAAAACCGCCTAAAATCCCTAGAATGCCCTTAAATCCCCTATGGCCCCTTGGAACGTCTCTGTGACCCTCTGAACCTCCTGAAGTACTCTGGTTCACCCCTGATGTGCCCCCTGAAACCACCGACGAATTAACGTGGTGACAGCTAGAACAAATAAATTCAAATTTGTTGTCGCCGATGCCATGATCTAAAATAGCCGAACACTACCGCCTCCTCTATATAGTGGTTCGCGTTGTTTTGATAGCTTGATTCCAAACCCCTGTGTATCCATATAGCAAAAGGTTCGCGTCTGCGCTGATTTGACAGAAGCGCTCCCTCGCTTTTCTGGTCAACCGTTAAATTGGGGGAGGGGGCAGTTTTGAAACACCACTGTCACGACGGTTCGTCGGTGCTGAAACTCCCTGTATTTCCATGGAACGCCCCTGAAACCCCCTAGATGTTCGACTGTGAAATTGACTGCTTTCTCTGGGGATTCCGGCCTTCAGTCAAAGAAAATCGTTGATTTTCTTATCTCATCGCCAACGTTTCGATTCAAATGTTGGGAACTTCAGGGCCTACGGTTAATTTGCTTAGTTAGGGATGGGTTTACAGACTTTATCTAAACTACACTTACTCGAAATTAACCAATTTGTGTGACCCCGTGTTCATCACACGTTGGGATGAGATAAGATAACCAACGCTTTTCTTTGACTGAAAGCCGAAATCCCCAGAGAAAGAAGTTAGGCATGAGAACTTTTGGCATTTGTATATTACGCATATAGTGTATTAGGCATTATGACATTAGGCATAAAAGACGGTAAAGCTTTTAAACGAATGGCAAAGTATGCGTATCGTCCATTATGCCTAACTTTTATTATGCCAGTCCTCCATATCATATTAATGCCAAACGTCGTGCATCCCCATTGAACACTCATGAAACCCCTTAAAACCACTAAGACGCCTCCGTGAAAACCTTTGAAACCCCCTTAAACCCATGAAATCTTCATAATTTCTCTTGGAAACCCTGGAACTCTTCTGATGCCCCTTGGAACACTCCAGGACCCCCTGAAATCGTACGGAACGCTCATAAAGCCCCCAAAGATCACCTGGAACACTCCTGGAACGCCTTTGTAACACCCATCTCCCAGGAGGCCCCATGGAACACCCCTGGCCTGCGCTGAACACTTCCAACTCCCTATTAAAATCCCAGGAACGCTCCTGAAAACCCATGAAATGCTTTGAATCCTTCTGAAATTCCATGGAACGCCCATGAAACCCTATGATGCCCCCTTGAACACCGCTGAAGTGCTTTCGAAACTCCCTGAAGCCTCATGCAACGGCTCCTGGAATAGCCCGGAAACACCCCAGGGACCCCCTTAGCCACTTTTAACATCTCTGAAACGTCCCATGGAACGCTCCTGAAACCCTCTGGAATACCTCTGGAAGCCCTGGGAGGCGCCCTTGAAAACACTTGAAATTCACGATTAGAAAGTTTTAATTATTTCCAAAAGCTACCTATCTCGAAACCTTTGTAAGATACAAAGAAACTATACTCCAACGACCAGCTTATAGTATAGAACCATTTTCGTCGGTCTTCGGCGATGTTGCTCCAATTTCCTCGCAGATCTTCTTCAACCGCGTGTAGCCAGCACGTTCGTGGCCGCCCATGAAGCCCACTAATCAGGTCTCTGGTTTCCTTCTGAATATTGTTTTCGCTATTGTTTCTTCCATCATTCGCAGTACGTCTTCAGCCCAATGAAGTCTGCCGTATTTTATACATTGCACAATATTCGCATCTTTGTACACTTGGTACAACTCGTGATTCTTAATGCTAATGATTCATCTCCGTCACACTTCACTGTCTTGTTTTCCACCAAGAACTATATATATTTATTTGTTCAACATCATTAAGACAAGACATAATCAACAATAGTACGCCACAATACTCGGTTTGTGGCTGCCGCTCTCCATCCTCGGTCGCGCCCAATGCTCGCCAAGTCACGCTCCACCTGGTCCGCCCATCGTACTCTCTGCGCTCCACGCCTTCTTGTGCCAACCGAATCCGTTGCAAACACCAGCTTTGCAGGATTGTTGTCCGGCATTCTTGCAACATGCCCTGCCCACCGTATCCTTCCGGCTTTGGCCACCTTCTGGATGCTGGGTCCGCCGTAAAGTGCAGCGAGCTCGTGGTTCATCCTTCTCCGCCACACACCGTTCTCCTGCACACCGCCGAAGATCGTTCTTAGCACGCGTCGCTCGAAAACTCCGAGTGCTTGTAGGTCCTCCTCGAGCATGGTCCATGTCTCGTGCCCGTAGAGGATCACCGGTCTTATTAGCGTTTTGTACATGGTGCATTTGGTGCGTGGGTGAATCTTTTTCGACCGCAGTTTCTTCTGGAGCCCGTAGTAGGCCCGACTTCCGCTGATGATGCGCCTCCGAATTTCTCGGCTCACGTTATTGTCAGCCGTCAGTAAGGATCCGAGGTAGACGAATTCCTCCACCACCTCGAAAGTATCCCCGTCTATCGTACCATTACTACCCAGACGGATCCGGTCGTGTTCGGTTCCGCCTACCAGCATGTACTTTGTTTTTGAGGCATTCACCACCAGTCCGACCTTTGCTGCTTCGCGTTTCAGGCGGGTGTACAGTTCTGCCACCGTTCCAAATGTTCTGGCGATAATGTCCATGTCGTCCGCAAAGCACACAAATTGTCCGGATTTTGTGAAAATCGTTTCCCGGCTGTTGAGCCCGGCTCGTCGCATCACACCTTCCAGCGCGATGTTGAAGAGTAGACATGAGAGTCCGTCACCTTGTCGCAGTCCCCGGCGAGATTCGAATGAACTAGATAGTTCACCCGAAACCCTTACGCAGTTTTGCACACCGTCCATCGTTGCTTTAATCAGTCTAGTCAGCTTCCCAGGAAAGCCGTTTTCGTCCATGATTCTCCATAGATCTGCGCGGTCGATACTATCGTATGCCGCTTTGAAGTCGATGAACAGGTGGTGCGTTGGGACCTGGTATTCACGGCATTTCTGGAGGATTTGCCGTACGGTAAAGATCTGGTCCGTTGTCGACCGGCCGTCGATGAAGCCGGCTTGATAACTTCCCACGAACTCATTTGTTTTAGGTGACAGACGACGGAAGATGATCTGGGATAGCACTTTGTAGGCAGCATTCAAAATAGTGATCGCCCTGAAGTTCTCACATTCCAAATGGTCGCCTTTCTTGTGAATGGGGCAGATTACCCCTTCCTTCCACTCCTCCGGCAGCTGTTCGGTTTCCCAGATGCTGACTATCAGCCGATGCAGACAGGTGGCCAACTTTTCTGGGCCCATCTTGATGAGTTCAGCTGCGATACCATCCTTACCAGCTGCTTTGTTAGTTTTGAGCTGGTGAATGGCATCCTTAACTTCCCTCAGCGTGGGAGTTGGTTCATTTCCGTCCTCCGCTGCACTGGCGTCGTCGTTCCTTCCGTTGCCGTGGGCTCCCGTGCCTACGTTCTCCACGCCGTTCAGGTGCTGATCGAAGTGCTGCTTCCACCTTTCGATCACCTCACGTCCGTCCGTCAAGAGTCTTTATCCCTGCATATTTCGGCTCGCGGCACGAAGCCGTTGAGCTTCTGATAGAGCTTCCGTGTTTCTTGGGAACGGTACAGCAGTTCCATTTCTTCACACTCCGCTTCTTCCAGGCTGCGCTTTTTCTCCCGAAAGAGGCGGGTCTGCTGTTTCCGCTTCTGTTTATACGTCCCACCTTCTGTCGAGTGCCTTGCTGCATCATTACCGCCCTCGCTGCGTTCTTCTCCTCCAAAACCGTTCTGCACTCTTCGTCGAACCATTCGTTCCGTCGATTCCGTTCCACGTACCCGATGGTGCTCTCGGCTGCGTCGTTGATGGCTGCTTTCACTGTACTCCAGCAGTCCTCTAGAGGGGCCTGATCGAGCTCGCCCTCGTCTGGCAACGCGGCCTCGAGATTCTGCGCGTATGCTGAGGCGACATCCGGTTGCTTCAGTCGCTCTAGATTGTACCGTGGCGGTTGCCGGTACCGAACATTGTTGATGACGGAGAGTTTTGGGCGCAGTTTGACCATCACCAGATAGTGGTCGGAGTCGATGTTGGCGCCACGATAGGTCCTGACGTCGATAATGTCGGAGAAGTGCCGTCCGTCAATCAGAACGTGGTCGATTTGAGATTCCGTCTGCTGTGGTGATCTCCAGGTGTAACGATAAGGGAGGCTGTGTTGGAAAAAGGTGCTACGTATGGCCATATTTTTGGAGGCGGCGAAATCAATGAGTCGTAGGCCGTTTTCGTTCGTCTGCTGGTGGGCGCTGAACTTACCAATCGTCGGTCTGAATTCCTCCTCCTGGCCTACCTGAGCGTTCAAATCTCCTATGATGATCTTGACGTCGTGGCTTGGGCAGCGATCGTACTCGCGTTCGAGCTGCGCGTAAAATGCGTCCTTGTCATCATCAGTACTTCCGGAGTGTGGGCTGTGCACGTTTATTATGCTGAAGTTGAAGAATCGGCTCTTGATCCTCAACCTGCACATTCTTTCGTCGATCGGCCACCAACCGATCACGCGCCTCTGCATATCGCCCATCACGATGAAAGCTGTTCCCAGCTCGCGTGTGTTGCCGCAGCTCTGGTAGATGGTATGATTACCTCTAAACGTTCGCTTCATGGATCGTGTCCAACACACCTCCTGCAGCGCTACGATGCCGAACCCGCGGTCCTTCAGTAGATCGGCGAGTATGCGGGTGCTCCCAATGAAGTTGAGAGATCGGCAGTTCCACGTACCGAGTTTCCAATCGCAAGTCCTTTTTGTTCGCTGGGGTCGTTGCCGTTGGTCTCGGTTCGTATTATTCTGTTGCTGATTTTCCGTTACAATGGTTTTTTACGGCTGGCTCGTAGGGCCTGACACCAACCCCCTACTTTCCGGAGGACCATAGTGCACAGTTGAGCTTAGAGTTCTTCCCTGGCACTCGGACGTAGATCAGCCGCCCCTAACATGGGGATCAGACGCTGTTGTGAGCCGCTCCTTCTGGAGAACAGACGCTCAGGTTTGCCGAAGCAAACCCCCCCTTCCCTGTCAGCCTACGACCAAAGTTCCCACCGGGGTTGGTTACCCGATCTTCCCTAAGGTTGCTCATAGTTTCCGGCCGGTACCGCGTGGAGGTAGGGATAGGAGTTGCTGGGCAGAGGCTAGTGGATCACAATGGGATCTGAATTGCGCAGCATACCCAGCCTTTACCGTGCCAACCACCGCCACCACCAAGAACTGTCCTATAGAATTTCAGTCTACCTCCTTTAACGTCCCCTCCTCGTGATTGTTGAGGGCAACCAGAAAATCAGAGTCTTACATAGGGCGAGTTTCGTTTGCGTTTGCAAATAACGGAATATAAGCTGATTCGTAAAAGGCACAATTCGCAGCTGCAATAAGCCTTTTCACTTCACGGGAAACGCCATTGTGTCATATCAAAAGTGTTCTACGATAAATAAATTCATCAACAACTTTAAACACATGCCCATCATACACTATCTCAGCACTGACATCACTAGACCCGCCTCTGTCTCTACCCGCTATCATGCACTCCATCTTGGTAGAGTTAATCGTCAAGCCTATTCCCGTTGTCTCACCCTCTATTCGCAGTCACAAACGCGGTAAACACCTTGTCTGCGATCCGAATACTAGATTATAATCCATTCAGCGTTGCGCGCATCAGCCTTAATGATTTCGCCGGAAAACCATGTGAATCTTACGCTGCATTAAAATCAATGAACAGATGGCGAGTGTGCAAGTTATACTCCCGAAAATTTGCTGGGATTATCCGAAGGTTGAACATTTGGTCCGTCGTTGATCGGCCTCCATGAAAACCAGCCTGGTATTCGCTGACGAAGGACTCCTCAAGAGGTCTTAGTCTGTTGAGCAGGATACGCTACGGTATGGGGGCGTTCATAAACCACGTAGACCTTTTGGTGGAGGGGGGGGGTCTAGCCAAAGTCTACGCTCAATACAAATTTTAGAATTTATGTAAGGACAAAAGTCTACGAGGGGGAGGGGGGTCTGAGATGGTCAAATTGTGGTCTACGTGGTTTATGAACAGCCCCTATCTTACACGCCGAATTTAAAAGGGTAATCCCTCTGTAATTGGCACACTCTATTATGTGCCCTTTCTTGTAGAATGGGCACTTGAGGCCATTCAACCAGCTGGTGGGAATTCTGCATCCTAGGCATCTGAAGATGGTCATATGTCGGTTTTTACACCATTCACTGGAGTGATAAATTTGAACTTTAATCAAAAGCGAAATTTAAAAAAAATCTCACTATTGACCCCTCTCTCCTTTTGGTAGTGTATTGAAATGTTGTGAAGATGATGGGTTTGTTCGAGTAACAAAAGGAAATTATCGAGGTTTTGTTGTATGTAGTTCGTTACCGTTAGACGTTGGTGTCGTGCAAAACTCTGTTCGGGGCTGCTCCGAAAGTTATCAAACATTATGTCACCTACCTATCACCCCATCACCACCACCACCTCCAAATAATACAGCTGCTTAGGAAATACAGCTTTTTCGGGATGCATTGAGACTACGGTATGTCATCTAGCGGGAGTAGCGCATGGATGCCGATAACTCGGGCGAGTGTTTTTAAATGATTGATGGAACTCAGTGACATTTTTCATCGTGTTCAATGAAAAGCGAGCAATGTGTACGCTCTCTTTCTGCTATGATCCCGAAAACAGGAAGAAGGAGCGAGTAGGAGAGAGACACCTAGTAAATAAATCATCAATTATAGAGACTTTCGTGACGCGCCGAAAGCGCTTCCAATGGAATCGATCAGAGCGCGGTGTTACGACGCTGCAGCTTCAAACAATACGCTCATCCTACGACAGGATGGCGGGCGGCGGTGATGAAGGAACGACTGGTGAACAATAGACAGGAGCCGGTCTCCGTTTTGTTTCGGCGTCTCGGTTCCATTAATTATTGCAGCGAGCTTTCGTAATTTCCACCACGTTGCTCGCCTTACGGTGGCAGGACCGTGCGATGGAAGTTCGATTTGTAAGCCAGCCAGCAGAGAAAAGCTATCAATTAGGATGGCAAATTGAATCGTCTCTGACGACGGTGAAGCTTCGGAAATGTAAACGAATTGAAATTTTAATTATGATGGATCTAGATTATTCATCATTTATCTGCTGCCGGTTTCAATATTAGAGAAATAAAGCGATTTACCGGAGGTTCAGGAAATTCTAGAATCCTTCATCTTCATGAGTTATGTTTAAGACACACATCAAGAATCAATCAAAGATAAGACTACACAAAGCCAGGACTAAGTCAAATCCAAAGTCAAGATCAACCAAAATGAAAGCCAAAACAAAGTCAATGCCAGATCAAAATCAAATCCAACGCTAGATTGAAACTAATACTATAATGAGTCCAACGTCAAAAAGAAGAAAGCCAAGGTCAAGCTAAAGCCAACAACACTAAACCAAATCCAAGACTAAACCAAGGCCAAGACCAAGCCACTGGTAAGACAAAACCAAAGCCAAAACCAGAAATAGAACAAAGAGAAGTCTAAAAATTCAAAACTGCACGAAGGCCAATATCCAGCCAAAGCCAAGACCAGATAAAATCGATACTAAGACGTAATTTATGGACGCTCCCCAAGACTTAACTAAAAGCAAGTGTGTTGCTTGGGTATTAGTATGGGACAAACATCAAATTCTCGCTCCAGTTGACTTTTTCGATTCCATTTAGGTCTCATATGAACTGTGAAAAATTTCAGCGCAATCGGTGAAACTATAATTTAGCGCAAGCGGTTCAAAGTTTTCATAGGATTTACTATGGGAAAAGTAACACTTTCAGATAAAAATTTCCAGAGGTCACCCATTGTCTCGTTAATTCAAATCGATCAACGCTTCTTGTAGAAAATTCATTTATGAAGCTTTCCTTCGAAGACCGCAAAACAATTGGATGCTTGTGGAAAAAGTTATTGATTTATTACCGATTAATGATCCAACAAACGGCTTTTTGTTTTGTTTTATCAGCAGCACTGCTGCTGCCGTTGCTGCATGGGGTGGCGGGTGGCATCACCACCCCCAGAAACAGCAGCGGCCAAGGCAGCAGCTACAGTGCTGCTGATAAAACAAAACAAAAAGCCGTTCGTTCGATCACTAATCGGTAATAAATCAATAACTTTTTCCACAAGCATCCAATTGTTTTGCGGTCTTCGAACGAAAGTTTCATAAATGACTTTTCTACAAGAAGTGTTGATCGATTTGAATTAAGGAAACAAAGGGCGACCTCTGGGATTTTTGTTTGAAAGTGTAACTTTTCCCATAGTAAATCCTATGTAAACTTTGAACCGCTTGCGCTAAATTATAGTTTTACCGATTGCGCTGAAATTTTGTACAGTTCATATGGGACCTAAATGGGATCAAAAAAGTTGACTGGAGCGAGGATATATTTTTTCCATACAAGCGTGTCCCATACTATTGGGTATATTTTAGACGATTGAACATTTGCACGGTAATCTAAAAAGTAGAGCAAGATGCAATATTCACTTTGTTTCTTTTCAGTTCATTGCAACACAACTCCACAAAGGCAATCGTTCTAAAACGATATCGCTCACCATCATCTTTCATTTCCCATCATCTTTATTACCTCTCACTATCATCATGTCTCATCTCTCATCGGTCATCGCTGATCACTGATTTCTGATTTCTTACCTCTCATCTCTTATTTATCATCTCTCATCTCTCATCTATAATCTCTCACATCTCATTTCTTATCTTTCATCTTTCATCTCAATATTTCATCTCTTATCTCTTGTCATTATTATCATCATCTCTCATTTTTCATTTTTCATCACTCATCTCTCGTCATCATTATCATCATCTCTCATCATTCTTCTCTCAAATCTAGTTTTTCATCTGCCATTTCTTATCACTCATTTCTTATTTTTCATCTCTTCTCTCTCACCTCTCATCGCTTATCAACATCATCATCTCTCATCTTCCATTCTCATTACTCTTCTCCTATCTCTCATCCCTCACCTCTCATATCTCATCTTTCATCTCTCTACACAATCCTAATCACCGTCAAAAACAGCATCTCTTATCATCATCACCTCTCATCTACCATCTCTCATCCCTCATTTCTTGGCTCATCTCTAATCTTATTATCTCTAATCATTCACCTCTAATCTCTAGCATCTCTCATCTATCATCATTATCAACCATCACCATTACAATCATCCTCATTTCTTATCACAATTTTTGTTAATTTTATAACACTTTCAAATACATTTTCACATGTTTTTCTAACCTTCAAAACAATCATTCCAGTTGCATCTATCATCATAATCGTCATCATCTTACATCTGTCATCTCTTATCTCTCATTTCTCATCTCTCATCTCTCATCTCTCATCTCTCAAAATCTTTATCATCATCTTCCGAATTGTATCTTTTGTCTCTTTGCTCTAATCTTTCGTCTCTCATCTCTTTTTTCCCATCATTCATCTCTCACCATTCATGTCTCACCTTTCATCGCTCATCATTTTTATCTCTTATGTCTCATCTCACAGCATCATTCTCTCATCTCTAATCTTTCATCTCCCATCTTTCATCTTTCATCACTCATCTCTCATCTCTTTTCGCTCATCATCATCATCTTTCCTCTTTTATCTCTCATCACTCACCTCTCATCTCTTAACGATCATCTCTTATCATTTTTTTTCACTGATCACTTTTTTTCACTCATCTTTTATCTTTCATCTCTTATTCTTCATCTCTCATCTCTTATTTTTCATCTCTCATCTGTAATCTCTCATTTCTGATCTCTCATCCTTCATCTCTCACCTCTCATCGCTCAGCATCATCATAATGATCTCTCATCTTTCATCTCTTATAAAAAGGCGAACACGAAATTATTGCAACACTTACAACTGGCTGTTACTTTTTTTTTCCAGTGGACAGAAATTAATCAAATTTTGTACAGTTACTCTTGAAGTGTTTTGTTTACTTCCTGTCAATTGCTTAGACAAGTGGTTTGTTGCGGTCAAGATGCAATTGATTAAAGTGAATATGAGTAAAAAATATGTGTACACTCCATGGAAGATCTAGAGCTGATCCATCTTACTTTGAAACAAAATATGGTGCAAGATGGTAATTCAACTGTCAAAAAAGCAAAACAAAATAAGTCCAAAGACTGGTTGACTTTGGAGCACAAGCGCAGAAAAAAAAGAAAAATATTGAAAAGGTGCCGGATACCATATACTTCAAGCTCTGATGGATGGCGTTGATAGAAAGTGTCGAGCTTTTACCATACAAAATTTTACTCCCAATTACTGTTCCAGTAGGGTCTTGTACCATTTGGGCAGGTGTCTATTTTGGGCACTAGCTGGTATAACTAAGTCAATTTCAAACCGATTGATTTAATTTTTTGTATAGAGTTAGGCATGTACAGTATCTAACTCTGTACAAAACTCAAAAATATCAGTTTTAAATTGACTTAGTTATAGCGACAAGGGCCCAAAATAGGTACAGCTGCCCAAATGGTACAAGACCCTATATGTAAACTGACGTAAATATATGTATAAAACTGCCCCGCAATTCTGGTTTTTATCCAATCAATATATGGAATTTTAAAGAAAATCAACGGTGCTGCAATAATTTTGTGTTCGCCTTTTACTCATCTCGCATCGTTTATCTCCCATCCTTCATTACCCATCATTATCTCTCATTTCCCACCTCACTTCGATCATAATCATAATCTCTCAACTTTCAGCTCCCATCACTTATTTCTCATCACTCAACTTTCGTCGCTCATCACTCATTTCTCACCTCGCATCATTCATTCATTATCTCTCATCTGTTATTTTTAAACTCTCACTTCTCATTTCTAATCTTTCATCTCTCATCTAATAGCCAGGGCCCGTGGCGCAGTGGCTACATGTTCGCTTCATAAGCGGATGGTCATGGGTTCGATCCCAGCCCCGGCACTTCGTCAGTTGCTCTTCCCCCCGAGAGCGGCTGGCACTTGACCCTCTTCTGAGCTCTCATAGCTCAAACGGACCCGGATAATTGGATAACGGCGAACGGCAACCCATAATGGACGACCCCCAATCGGACTGGAAAAGAAACAACAGCCACACATCATTTCATCATCGTACTCATCATTCTACCAAGGACAGGGTAGAATAGAGAAAGCAGCACAAAGGCAAAAACCAGTTCGGTATAGTAGAATAAGAATATAATAGAATATATTTAAGCGCTGTACAAAAGTGTAAGTGCAACCGCCAATTGGAATCGCTCACGTAGTGCCCTAGTGGACAAAAGAGTTGTAAAATAGGTTAAGTGGTTAAGAATCTCTCATCTAAAATCTTTTATTCCTCATCTTACATCTCTCATTTCTCGCCTTTTGTCTTTCAGCTTTCATCTCTAGTCTCTCATCAACATATGTCATCTATCATCTATCATCAATAATATCTTATCCTATATCTCCTCTCTCAACTTTCATCTATATTCCTCACATATCTCATCTCTCATCTTTCATCTCTCATTTCACATTTCTCATCTGCAATCTCTCATTCATCTCTCATCTCTCATCATCATCATCATCATAATTTCGCATCTCTCTTCACTATCATCATCATCAACATCTCTTATCATCATCATCGACTCTCATTTCTGTACCAACTCTCATCCTTCGTCCCTTATCTTAAATCTCTCATCTCTTACCTCTCATCTCTAATCTCTCATCTCTCATCTCTCGTCATTAAACTATCATTTCTTATCTTGCTTCCCTTATCACCATCTTGTCCTATCTTTCATTTCTTATCTCTTATCTCTCTTCTCTTATCTTTAATCATCATCTCTCATTTTTATCTCTTATCTCTCATTTAATCTCTAGTTTTATCTATTTTCTCATCATCAGCATAATTTCTCATCACTATTCTCTCATCTCTAATCTATCATCATCATCATCATCGTCATAATCTCTAATCTCTCACATTCATCATCTATTATCACTAATATAGCTACGAATCTCTAGCTTCTGCCGTAAGGATTATAGCTATAGAATCGATTTAGTGGCCTCTAAAAGGATCTGCTTACTTCAAATCTCCAGGAGCAAATGGGGTTTGCGTCCTATTTTTCTCCAGAGGAATTTGAGTATTTCAAACATGTTTCGAACTTTTGTAGTTTTCTATTGGGTATTTTTATGGCGTGAAATTACTCTACAGTTTTATCCCGAAAGGTAGCGTGCGTTGTATGACGAAGCAATGAGTTCCAGATTTATCTGGTTAACTCGTTCTTTCTGACATGCTTGAAACGCATTGTCGATTATCATCTCTGTGATGTTCGTCTGGCTAACATGCCCATTCATGTGAACTCACATGCCTCCTGATTTGGGATGTCCACAGTGACTCTTTTACACAAAGTTGTATATATTTTCAAGAAAGCACTCGCTCAAACGTAGTTTTTGCTTGGGTTATTGCTTGAATATTGAGGATGCTTTCAATGACGTGCCTTTCAATGTCATATGGAAAGTTGCATGACATCACAAGCTACCTCCAATGAGCTGTAGGCTCTCTTTACTTCTAATGATTTCGGCTTGCAGACACAGAAATAAGCGTTGATTATTTTAATTCATCGCCGACGTTTCGAACCTCAGGGTTGGATCTTCTTCAGGGCTCGAAGTTAAACAACTTGTGAAGAGCCGTATTTACACAGCATGTATGTCGGGGGTATGGCCTAATTAACATTTTTTGTACCCATGCTAATTTAACGAGAAAGATAATTAATGTGGAATTTTACAAACTGTTTGACGTCCGGATTTTTTGCACTTCGAACCTTTTCGGATGTTTCACCGTCGAAGAAAGGGAGATTAACTGCAAGCCGAATCATTAGAAGTTCCACCAAAACCAGTCATCCAATAAATGGCTCTCTTTTCGCTTGTACGTTTTACAGTGTCTTTTTCAGAGCACTGATTAAACCCGTTGTGGTATGGGCTATGAGCTCTCGTTGCGCTTAAATGTTCATTCCCTTTTCTTGGGCATCCCTTACTATTTCATCACCTTTCCCTTTCCAAATTCCCATCCCTTGTCCCTTTCTCCCCCAGGTAAATGATGAAATAGGCTTATATATTATGGCGATGGCACAAATGTCCCAAATGGAGGATAACGTGCCTCTGGAGCCGGCCTTCTGATACCTGATACCTGATACCAGCATAATCATCAACATCTTTTATCATCGTCAACTCTCATCTCTCATATACCAACTCTCATCCTTCGTCCCTCATCTTTCGTCTCTCATCGCTTTCATCTTTCTAATCTCTCATCTCTCGTCTTTAACTTCTCATTTCTTATCGCGCATCCCTCATCACACTCTTGTCTTATCTTTTATTTCTAATCGCTTATCTCCCTTCTCTCATCTGTAATCATCATCTCTTATTTTTCATCTCTTATCTCTCATTTCATCTCTAGTTTTATCGATTTTCTCATCATCAGCATAATTTCTCATCACTAATCTCTCATCTCTAATCTATCATCTTTCATCATCATCATCGTGATTATCTCTTATCTCTCACATTCAAAATCTTTAATCTATCGTCTGTCATTTCTTATCTCTTATCTCTCACCTCTCATCTCTCATATTTTATCTCCCATTTTTCATGTCTTAGCTTTCATCATATCTTATCTCTTATCCCTCATCTATCATCTCTCATGTATCTTATCTCTTATTCCTCATCTATCATCTCTCATGTATCAACTCTCATATATTATTTATCATCTTTCACCTCTCATCTTTTATCTATTATCACTAATATCTCAACACTCATCTCGCATATGTCCACTATCATCTCAAATTCTCTCATCTCACTTCTCTCATTACTCATATCTCATCTCTCATTCCGCATATCTAATATTTCATCTACAATCTCTCATTCCGCACCTTACATCTCTCATCATTCATCTCTCATCTTCCATCTATCATCATTAAATCTCATCTCCCATCATCCGTCATCAGCATCCTAGAGGCGACACTCTCTTATCATCATCAACTCATAAATGACGCAACCTGCTGCAAGATAAAAAATAAAAACAAAGCCAAGATCAATCCAAAGACAAGACAAGATAAAACGAAACCCATGACAAAACTAATGGTAAAACTGAACCATTATCAAGTCCAAACTACATCTGGAACCTAATAACAGCCTTGACCACATGAAAGCCAAGGCCAAAGCCGAAAATGAACCAAAGCTAATACTAGGCTAAAGCAAAGCTACTATCAAGCCAATGTCAATAAAGTGTAGAATAAGCTTTTAGTTAAACTACACATTAATAAAAAAAAAGCCAATGTCAAGACCTAACTAAAGCTAGGATCAGAACAGAGACAAGACTAAACCATATACAAGACTTAACCAAAGCCATGAGCAAACCAAAGCCAAGACCAAATCAACGCCAAGTCTAATCTATAGACAAATCCAAGACCCGACCAAAGTGAAGACCGAGTCAAAGTCAGATGAAACTTAAGTCGGGTGAAAGCCGCTACACTAAACCAAAATTAAGACTATATCAAAATCAAGACTAAACAAATACTTAAACTAAGCGAAAGCCCAAACCAAACTAAGAAGCAGACTAAACCAAACCAAAGATGAAACAAAGAAAAAGCCAAGATCTTTTATCATCATCAACTCTCATCTCTCATGTACAAACTCTCATCCTTCGTCCCTCATCTTTCAACTCTCATCGCTTTCATCTTCCATCATCATCTCTCATCTCTTACCTCTCATCTCTAATCTCTCATCTTTCGTCATTAACTTCTTATTTCTTGTCTCGCATCCCTCATCACCATCTTATCTTATCTTTTATTTGTTATCTCTTATCTCCCTAATCTCATCATCTCTCATCTCTAATCATCATCTCTCACTTTTCATCTCTTATCCCTCACATTCATCATCTCTAATCTCTCATCTTTCGTTTCTTGTCTCTCATCTCTCATATGTATCTCCAATTTTTCATTACTCAGCTTTCATCATCTCTCATTACCTAGCTTTCATTATCTATAATTGATTCGGTCTGGGCTTTCACCGAAGCCCAGACCGAATAAAAATCAAGACAAAACCAAAGCTAAAACCAATCTTATTCCAAGACAAAACCGAAACAAGGACCAAACCAAAATCAGGACCGAACCAAAACCAAAACTAAACCAAAGCGAAAACCAAATAAATGCCAAGACCAAACCAAAGCGACCAAGAAACGAATGCCGAGATCGGTAAAGTCTCTTTAAACAAAAAAAAAACAACAAAGCGAGGATTGGACCAAAGACAACACTAAGCCAAAGCGAAGGCCGAGCCAACGCAAGATATAAAACGCGTTATCAAAGTCGCTCTAACGCATTTAGTTCCAAAACTTTTGATAAGTTTTGAAATTAATTTACAAAAGACATATTTTACATCGTTGAATCAGGAATTGCCTTATGTACATAGAGGCTGTTTCTGCATCCAATTCTCTCCGATAACGAAAGCTCAAATAAAGATGGAAAGCTGCTTAGACACATTACAGCAGCTTCACGTTTCCCACTGATAAGCTTCATAATCTACCCGTCATACCGTACTCTCTGACCGCGCAGCCAGTATCCAAGGAAACAAACGGGTTCCTCCAGCTGAGGGATGCAAACTCTTCCGTTTCTGAAACCATTTCCACCGTCGTCGCGTCGTGTGCCACCTCATCATCAACATCGGCAACGGCGTAGAAACGAGGTTAAAAGTTACACGTCGCAAAGTTTGATTAGCTCCCCGGTGTGCTACTAGTAGCTAGGCAAACTCCTCCAGCCATGGCTGGAGCGATGATAATGCTGGTTGGAGAATTAACTCCTGTGCTGCCGGCCGGTCGCTCGCACGCTCGCTGCCTGAAAGGAGCAGCAGCAGCTGTTGTGCGGGGCCTTTTGATTGTTATTGGCCGGTTCGGGTTTCGGTGTGGACGTGACGTTGATCGATCGAAAGTGCCTTCTCCAGGAGGCTGTGCTGAGGCTGAGTGGAGCTTTGATTATTGATGAATGAGGCCCTCGACTTCTGGTGCTCCCTCTCGAGTGTGCAGGCAGGGCGAGTCAAGGGTCGCTCTCGAGGGCACTCAGTGTTTCCGCAAAATTGTTCGGTAATTATGTTGGAAACTTTTATCGTCCCTCGTTTGTAACGTGGTTCAAACTTTGGCGCTTGCACCAGCAGCTACATCAGTCGTCGTCGTCGTTGTCGAGCAGGTCAGGCCATCTCAGCCAGCAGAAGGATCAAATTCCGGAGGATTGATTCGATTTGACAAAGTTACGCGCTCTACGGGAAAGTTTGTGGAGTGGATTCGGCAGATGTGCTCTCCTGAGAACGGATAAGTTTCGTTCATTTACTTACTGTTGTAGTGTGTGCTGTGATGTCAAGTTGTGAAGTGGTTTGCAGAATTCCAATTCGAAACACAATGTAACATATGTTGGGGAAATAGCTTTTTATTCGTTCTGAAAGAGAAACTCTAAAAAAATGGAAGGTTAAAAACATTGGGGCAAGATGAACTTTTAGCTATTTTTGATCAAAGTGTTGCTATATCAATCTCTACCTACCTCGTATTTTTGTACGTTGGCTAAGCTGACTGTTTTTATCGTTGTAATACTCGCAAAAGCAGCCTTTTCTGGAAAGAGGAGGTGGCACTTCGAACGGAGATCCTCAAAGTAGGCCCTTTTGGTTGCCCTTACCTCTGCTCTCCAAAATTTGACAGCGGCGAACATCACTTGTCGTTCATCTCGTTCCTTATCAGTACGTGCTCTCTGCATCCGTCACCTATAGCACGGCGCAGGTTCACAATAGGAGACAATCAGTGAAGTACTAGATTGAAAGTAGTGAGCTGGATGTTTGTATGATGAGATGTTCAATTCTCCATTTTCGCAATGAATTGGTGCAAACAGCGTGGGTATTATGATTTCTTGACTAATTTGATGCTGTTTGAGCAAAAGTTTGGGTAAACTGTGTTGTTGAACTTGCATTAAATAAATAATACAACAACAAAGTTACCCAAACTTTTGCTCAAACAGCATCAAATTAGTCAAGAAATCATAATACCCACGCTGTTTGCACCAATAGGAGGCAATCAGTGAAGTACTAGATTGAAAGTAGTGAGCTGGATTTTTGTATGGTGAGATGATCAATTCTCCATTTCTGCAATGAAATGGAGCAAACAACGTGGGTTATATGATTTCTTGACTAATTTGATGCTATTTGAGCAAAAGTTTGGGTAACTGTGATGTTGTATTATTTATTTCTTGCAACTTCAACAACACAGTTACCCAAACTTTTGCTCAAACAGCATAAAATTGGACATGAAACCATATAACCCATGCTGTTTGCACCATTTCATTGTAGAAATGGAGAATTGATCATCTCACCATACAAAAATCCAGCTCACTACTTTCAATCTAGTACTTCACTGATTGCCTCCTATTCATTGCGAAAAATGAAGAATTGAACATCTCACGATACAAAAATCCAGCTCACTACTTTCAATCTAGTACTTCACTGGTTGTCTCCTATTGTTTGAGTCCACCAGTACGCCGGTGATCTCCCATTCCTAGAGTGAAAGAGACGAACCAGCCAAGGGCTGAAAGTCTCTCTAATAAAGACAAATCAATCAATCAATCCTAGAGTGAACCTCCCTAAACATGATCGATTGATAGCATGCAATATGCAGCGTTTTTGCCAACAGAAAGAGCAGCAGAACCTGTGCAGCCTCATCCGTTTTCTGTATGTGAAACACATTACACCCAGGATTCCTCGCGAATCTCTTTTTCAGATTTTTCCCCATAACATGTTCCCGGGGGTCTTGTATTAGTTTTCTGGACATTCCTGCCTCAAGTCTACACAATATTAATTCCGGAATTCCTTCTAATTCTCCGAGACATTACAAAATTTGCCAAAAAATTTTCTAGTAAAATTTCTACAGAAGTGCCTCCGGGAATTGCTCCAGGAGTTTCTTGGGAACTTGGGAAGTAGCTCGAAGCGTTCTTCCAGGATTACTTTCTTTGCTTAGTTCATGGATTCCTTTAAATAGAAATTTCTGTAAGTTTTCTCTAGCTGAATTCCTTTAGAAAATCCTCAGAGTATCATTAACTGTTGAAATTCATAAAGGAATTCCTCAAGAAATTCCGCCAATAACTCTTCCGGGAATTCCTCCAGAAATTCTTCGAAAATTTCTTCAGAAATTCTTTTGGAATTCAATCCAGAATTCTGGGAATTCCTAAAAAAAATCGACCGGTACTTCCTCCAGAAATCCCACCAGGGCTTCTTCCTGAAATTCTTACAGGAGTTAATCCAGAAATTCCTCAGGAAATACTTTATGAAAATGTTTAGGATAGAGACGAACCAGCCAAGGGCTGAAAGTCTCTTTAATAAAGACAAATCAATCAATCAACTTTATGGAATTTCTCCGGAAAATTTTCTGGGAATGCCTTGAGAAAGTCCTTTGCAAGGTTTGGATCATTCATTTGCTATCATTTACATTCACTTGTTGTTAACTCGCTTCAGAAAAATCGCAGCAAAAATCAATGTATGGAAGACTTTTAAATTTTTGTTTTACCTGAAACTTTGTAGAAGAATATATAAGCATAGAATCAATAGATAAGTTAACAGAAGGCAGCAAACGCAACATCTGAACTGAGATATTAGCAAGTGAATGTAATTATTCTTTGCAAATGAATGTCCCATCCCTGGTCCTTTGGGGACTCCTCCAGAAATTCTTCCGGAAATTATACCAGAAATTACCTTGGGAATTCCTCTAAAAATTCCATTAGGAATTCCTCCAGAAGTTTCTCAGTAAATTCCTCTAGAAATTCTTCTAGGAACTCCTCTAGAAATTTCTCCGCATATTCCGCCAGAAATTCCTTGATGAATTTCTCCGCACATTTCTTCGGGAATTCTTCCAGAAATTTCTTCGGAAATATCTCCAGGAATTCTATCAAAAATTCATACCGAAATTCCTTAGAGAATTTCTCCCATAATTCCTTCGAAAAATCTTCAAGAAATTACTTCGGGAACTTTTCCCGAAATTGCGTAGGAAATACCTCCAGAAAAACATCAATTTCTCCGAAAAATCCACCAGAAAATTTCGCCAGGGATGATGAGGATTTTTGCCTTTCTCGTACACTCAGTGTACTGGAAAGGCTATATGTTCACTCCAAAAATGACTTTTTGATAGAAGGCCCGGAGGGTCAAATCACATATACCAATCGACTCAGCTCGACGAATTGAGGTGATGTCTGTGTGTGTGTATGTGTGTGTGTATGTGTGTGCGTGTGTGTGTGTGTCTGTATGTGTGTGTACAAAAAAACTCACATCACTTTTTGGCAGTAAACCTCATCCGATTTCAATGACCGACGGTTCATTCGACGCGGAATCTGGTCCCATTGTTTCCTATTGAAAATGGTTCGGATCGGTTCAGCCGTTCCGGAGATATGGCCATTTAGGTGTTCCGGAACGGTACCCCAGGAAGGGACCAGATATGAAAATGCATCAAACCTATGCATGCGACACATCAAACCACGGCATTTTCGATAACCTGATGAGCGGTAAGCAGAAAAATAGTATAAGACCATATCTGAACCGGTAGTGTTCCGGAACCGGTTCCGGGTGCCCCGCCGGAAGTGGCAAATATCAAAGTGAACCAAACCCATGCATGAGACATATCAAACCGCGGCATTTTCGATAACCTTATGAGCGGTAAGCAGGAAAATAGTCTCAGACCATATCTGAACCGGTAGTGTTCCCGAACCGGTTCTGGGCGTCCCGCTGGAAGTGGCCAAATATACAATTGTACCAAACCAATGCAAGCGACACATCAAACCACGGCATTTTCGATGACCTGATGGACAATGAGCAGGAAACTCATCTCATACCATATCTGAACCGGTAGTGTTCCGGAACCGGTTCTAGGCGTTCCACTGGAAGTGGTCAAAAATACAATTGAACCAAACCCATGCATGCGACACATCAAACCACGGCATTTTCGATGACCTGATGGACAATGAGCAGGAAAACCAGCTCAGACCATATATAAACCGGTAGTGTTCCGGAACCGGTTCTAGTCGTCCCGCTGGAAGTGGCCAAATATACAAGTGAACCAAACCCATGCATGCGGCACATCAAACCACGGCATTTTCGATGACCTGATGGATAATGAGCAGGAACATCATCTCAGACCATACATGAACCGGTAGTGTTCCGAAACCGGCTCTAGGCGTCCCGCTGGAAGTGGCCAAATATACAATTGAACCAAACCCATGCATGCGGCACATCAAACCACGGCATTTTTGATAACCTGATGGATAATGAGCAGGAAAATCATCTCAGACCATATCTGATACAGTAGTGTTCCGGAACCCGTTCCGGGGTTCCGGGGTTCCCGAAGCCGCTATCGTGGTGAAGTGCATTCGTTTTTTTTTGTTTCGAACAGTAGTTTGATTGCTTGTGTTGCGAATGTCGGAGACAAAGGAGGCCGAATAATAAATGAATAATAATAAATAAAGAAGGCATTTTTTTAAATTTTATTCCTCCTAAGATGTTATTAGCCTTTTGCACTACGACATCAGGTGCATGTTCAGTGTGCCTGTATGGGTTAAATAGATCACAACATCCTACTAGGATTAAGCTGGATTAAGGTGAAATTAGAGTCCCCCAGAAAATTTCTTAACAAATCCGATAAATGTCAATTTCTTGATTTTTGCTTTGGCTGACCAAGCCATGTGGGAAATTACACTGTTGAAAATGCTTTGTCATTTGTAGGGTGCTACGGTCACCCTTACCGTATTCGGTCGGCCGAGGACCGACCCGTCGAGAGTCCGACTGCACACTAATTGCCATACCAATAAGTGATTGGAAGGCAGTGCCCGAAGCTCTCGACAATTAAAAAATAACTTCCTCTCCACTACACAAAACACGCGGCGCGAGACAGGACACAACACTTATAGTTCTTACAAACAATTAAAAGGGGTTTTAATTTACCTTTTAAGTCGACCGGTTTCGGGCTCGACGTTGCCCATCTACAGGACGATGTCCGACCTGTAGATGGGCAACGTCGAGCCCGAAACCGGTCGACTTAAAAGGTAAATTAAAACCCCTTTTAATTGTTTGTAAGAACTATAAGTGTTGTGTCCTGTCTCGCGCCGCGTGTTTTGTGTAGTGCCGAGGTTCTTACGTTAGCACAAACCTCAAGAAATTGATGTGAAACTTCCTCTCCCGCTTTGACATACATGTGCACAACAGACAATGTGTTAGATGTTCATCTAATCCCATCCGAAGGGAGTTTGGATTGTGAAAAGAAGATAACCATGTGCGATTGTGGAATCGAGTTCAGTTCTAGGCCTGCTGGCGACGGAGATAGTCGAGTGACTCCGTAGCTTGAAGGAATAGAAGCGCCCGTCTAGCGAATTGGGAGTCGTGAGTTCGAGTCTCACCGGAGTACGTGGATTTCTTTTCATAATTTCAAATCTCAATTTGTTCATCGAGCACATGTTCTGTTGTGCACATGGATGTCAAAGCATTTTCAACAGTGTAAATCCGATAAGTTAAGCAAATGGGCAAATTGTTCATTAACTTTTTCATCAAATACATTTATTATTTATCACTCGACTATTCAACGAGCACTGTGACAAAAGAAGAAAATGAGATTTGTTGCGTTCTAAAGTTTTCTCAGTATTCAGGAGCACTTTGGCTTACGTCGAAGAAAAGATCATGAGTACATATTCGACGAGAAAGGCACTATCACCACTAGGTGGATACATTTGGTTTTTTTTTTCAAAGAATCCTTAAGGAATTTCTTCAGGGACTCTTCACGAAATAACCTCAGAGCATCCTCAGAGAATTCCTTCAGCGGTAGAAATTTCCGCAGTGGTTATTTGAGGAATTTCACCTGGGTTTTATTTGGAAATTTCCTCAGAAAATTCTCAAGGAATTCACTCAAGCGATTGTAAATTTCTGCACTACAGTTTCGGCCGATTGCCGCAAAATTGCCTCCAGCCTGTTTTGGATGACACGTGCTTACCGCCCGGTTGCTGCGATGTGAAAGAGGGCGATCGTCGGCGGCGCGGTCTCTCCTGTCCAACCGGCTCGAGTCTTCGTGTCGCTGACGACCGACGACGTGCGCGTCGCGATGGAGCGCGAATATTGTTGTCGCTGTTGGGTCGTGGTGTTCGATGATGCGCGAATGCTGAAGATTCGCATCTCTGCGCATAGGGTGATAAACTAGTATGCCACAGCGATTCTCAAGGATTTCCCTCAGGGATAGTTCCTGGAGGATTCATCAAAGGTATTCCTGGAAGAATCCTCGAAGAAATTCCTGAATCCTCAAAGGAATTTCCGGATGATTCCTCAAAGGAATTAAAGGAATAATCCTCGAATGGATTCCTGCGGGAATCTCTGAAGGAATTCCTGAAGCAATTATCGAAAAAAAATCGTAGAGGAATCCACAAAGTAATTCGTAGAGATATCCTCAATTTTTTCCTGAGGAAATCCCAGAAGGAATTCCTGGTGGAATTCTCAAAGAAATTACTGCAAGTGTCCTCTGTCCTGGAGGAATGTGCGTAAGACTTGCTAGAGAAATCAACAACGGAATTGCTGGAGAAATCGTAGAAGGAATCTCTGAAGGAATTACTGGAAAAATCACCATCACCGATGAAGTTCCCGAAGAAATCCTCGTTGAAATTCCTGGGAGAATTCCTCAAGGAATTTCTGGGAGAACCCTCGAAATAATTCCTGAAGGAATCCCTAAAGGAATTCCTAAAGCAATCCCAAAGAAATTCCTGGAGGAATCCCCGAATGAATTCTTGGAGGAATTGCTGAAGGAATCCCTAGAGGAATTCTCGAAAGAAATTCTGGAGGAATCCCTAAAAGATTCCAAGAAGATCACCAAAGAATTTTCTGGAGAAGTATCCGAGAGAAATCTCAAATCAAACTCAGAGGAATCCCTGATATCCGAAATATACGTGGAGAAATTTTAGAAAAAATCTAAAGGAATTCTTGGATATATCCCAGACGGGAAGTATTGAAGGAGATCCGAGAAGGAATAATTTAATCAATTGTAATGAATCGTTGCACACCTCATAAGTGTAGTGTGCAACAATTGCCGATTTACCATACCGTCGTCGATGGGGGTGACAATGGGTCTGGGGGGTGAGATTGGGTCAAAACGGAGAAACATAAAATTTGAAATAGCTCAATAACTATCGCTAATTTATATTGAAAACTTTATATTATTTCAAAGGGGAGATGTTTTTACACGTCATGATGCAGAATAATATGTTTTACAATAATCGTTTTTTTGTTAAATTTGTGGCTAAACTTATATGATGAAACAACTAGTAAATCACTCTGAAAAAAATTCCCCTTCGTAATGTTTAACACAAGTACCTAATCATGAATTTTCTTATAAGTGGTTAGCTGTAGGTATTACCTGGTTGATGTAATGAAAAAGTGGGCTGTCATTGCTCTTTTTATTTAAAAACTTAATATTTTCGACCCTATGTCTAAAGAATGGGGGTGAGATTGGGTCAAGCAAGTTATCGAGTGCACATAACCTTAACTAAAAATTCAACTTGTTATCCAGTCCCCATTTGACGTTAGAGTGGTGCCATGTTTACCGTATTTTCACTAAAGCATGCTATCTTTCAAAAATATGTCGAGAAGCGTCAAACGAGTGTGTTAATACGTTTAGTGCCTAAAATCAGTTATAACAATACACCCATGCGTGTGGACAGCTCCTCTAATCATCAGCTTATCTTTAGTGTACTGCAATATCGTAAGCTCACAAAATAGACTTAACATAATATTTGAACGACCCCCTATCATGAGATGGAGTGATTTGCTTTAGCAATATAGAGGCCAATGATCATGTATATAAGAGTTTATAATGGAGGGTTTTGTTAAACATTTCTTATGCAGTATACAAAAACTAGCATGTTTTTTTTACAATCAATGTTTCATTCTTTCTTCGCCCCTCCCTCATTGTAATCTCCCCTCCTTTCATGGAGGTTGAAACTCTTAATGAGGATGATTTTGATGGCTAAAAATAGTGATACAGTATGCAAACGTTATTTTGTCAAATTTCAACCATTTTTTCGGTCGTATTAGCCCTTTTAGGTGGATTAATCATCTTTTAAAATTATCTTAGCTTTTATTCGTCATGATAGCATTGTGTTTTAAGCAGGTTTACTATATATGATCAATAAAATTAATTTATATTCTTAGATAGGTGATTTCGAATACTTTGACCCATTCTCACCCCCTCTAAGGGGTGAGATTGGGTCAATTGTCAATCATTTGTGGTTTACTAAGCAATTCATATAACGTGATACTTATACATACCAAATAAAAAGTTATTCCGACTTCAATTTCATTTGTTATTTAACAAACAATCTTTGAGTATCCTTTTTTGACCCATTCTCACCCCCAACGACGGTACATGTAATTTAAAAAAGTGGCTATTTTTCCGGAAAACACTTGATGAAATTTTCTAAGATACCCCAAACTTGAAAAAAATCATATCTCAAAAACTATACATGGAAGAATAAACTTTGTTTGGTAAAATCGGCGCAAAACTCGGACATCCAAAAAAAATCATTAAGAAAACAATGTCTCAGAAAATTGTTCACCATAGAGAAAAAAAAACGTCTAAAATTGCTGATAAAGTACCGTTTGTATCATAGATTATATTCAACAAAAAATTTCAAGTTCAGAACCTGTTCTTTCTTGCCTTCATTGACGCCAAAATGGAATCTCTTACCGTTTTAAACATATGGTCGAAACACCAATTGGTTAACGTTATCGCTTCCTACTCCTCACACTTTCACTACTTATTCGCTACAGCTCACTTTGCACTCTTCACTGCTCATTTATCACTTTTCACTGCCTACTCTTTACT
Source organism: Aedes albopictus (assembly GCF_035046485.1). Lineage (NCBI taxonomy): Eukaryota > Metazoa > Arthropoda > Insecta > Diptera > Culicidae > Aedes > Aedes albopictus. The sequence continues at coordinate 71,550,438 of NC_085138.1, read as the reverse complement.
CTTCACTGCTTACTTCTCACTGCTTTGTGCTTCCCACTGTTCATGTCAGACTGTTTACTACATACTTGTTCTTTCATAACACTACTTATTTTCTATGCCTCACTATTCACTGCTCATTCTTTTCCACTCTCTTCTCACTACTCACTCTTCATCACTCACTTCTTATACACCTACCCAACCTCCCCAGCCACCCCTCCCAAATTCACATGAGGGGCCCAGAGTCAAAGGAGTGTAAGTGACCATTTTGTTGATTTTTAGCTAAGTATATCAAAAAATTCTTCAGATTTCAAGCTTTCAAAGACTTTCTTACTAAAGATTATTTATACGATGATTAGAAAAATTACAATAAATCGTAGAAAATTGGGTCGAATGCGAAACTCCATATGTTTTGTATGGGATGAAAAATTGGTGAAAAACTTTAAACCTCATTTATTCGAAAGTGGGGTTTTGTCACTTACACCCTTTGCTTCTAACTCCCTCACATGTATTTGACATATTCAAATATAGGTAAAAGGGAATAAAAAGGAATGAACCTACCAGATAATCCTATTCAGATGCTTTTCCGAGTTTGGCTCCGGTCTCAGTGTGCAGTAAGTTTAGAATGCTCTCCAAATCATACTAATTGTTCACTCATTCACACCACTCGCAAAATAATCACTCGGATGCATTCGCAGCGGACTCCTGCATCTACTCCCCTCATGGGCAGAAGAAGCATTTTGCCACAAACTGCTATCACCATCGCGAATCGCATTTATCGTTACTCCCAGCCATAGAGAATACAAACAACGACAACGCCGACCCACGATTCTACCCCCCTCTTCATCACCCACTCCTTATCACGGATTATTCACATCTCACTCTTCGCTGCTCACTTCATCAAATGACTGCTCACTCCTTGGCCCTTACTGCTCCACACTTCCTATTGCTTCACACTCCTCACTTCATACTCTCCATTATTCACTGATCACTTTCACTAACCACAGCTCACTCCCCGTTTCGGTCCTAGTTGGGAATTTAATTTCAAAAAATCACCGTGACTTCATTTTCCAACCGATTTTTACGAAATTTTGAACGAAGATCGCGCTACATCTCTAGTTGTATGGAAAAATATTTAAATGGTGTTTTGGTCCTTGGGGTCTGAGTTATTGAAGGGGTTATATGGGTCAAATCGGGTCAAAAATGGACAAACTTCTTTTTAACCCATGATTACTTGTAAAAAACACATGTAATATGATTGCAAACATGTTCAATTATCTTTTTATTATTACAGACGCATAGTTTGAGTAAATTGGGATTGTCTGGTTTTGGTTCCGGATATACCGGGTCGCGTTTGGGGTGCGTTCGGAGGACACTTTTCACTCGTTCCCTACACCAGACATTTTTTCTCGCATAATTCTAAAAACAGGCTTGTCATGATTCATTCTTCATAAGTTTGTATACTAAGTAGGTTGAAGGAATATTCAATGGTTTTTTTTGACATATTGGTCGCCATCCCGGATGTTCCGGGAACCTGGAACCACCCGGGGATGTGGCCATTTTCCAAATTGTTATGAAACATGGCTTGCGACATATCCCAAGTAACATTTTAAGTTTTGTTCGGCTCTACAAGAGATCTTCATGACCAATTTTATAAAACTTGCAATAAAACTGAATCATACATCAAAACCTCTTGATAACCTCTTTAAGAGTATCTTCCGGCTAAGTGGACCACTCTTGGAGAGGTTTTGCAAACCGCATTAAGAGTAGCAATAAACCCGTTTTAAAACCTAGTTGAAATATTTCCCATTCTCGATTGTTGTTGTTTTTTTTCAACAAAAATTATGACAGCTCAAGATGCAGAGAAGCTTTTTCGATGGCACGTAAAGTTCAGGAGGATACATCATTCGTAAGTAGAAAGCGATTATTTCAAAGTAGTATTTTAGTAGTTATTGTGCTGAGAGGCTTTTGCGCATTCGAATTTACCGTGAATATTGGGGTTGCAGAATCAAAAAGTTAATGCGCTTCGAAAATAGTGAATATTATCATCTTGGAATGAAATAAATCAATTTGTAAATTTAGTAAAACAATTCCGGATCACAAGAAAACTCAGCAGAGAGAGTTTATTTATATGAGCATGTTATGAAAATGGTTGTAAACTACCAATTCATTGCTAATTTAGGCAAAATTAACTATTTTTAATTTACGTAAGCTAATTCTTCAATATGGCGACGACCATAATTAGCGAAAATAAAACGAAAGCAAGTTTACTTTTATGATGACCACAATAAACCTAGCAGTGTCGTAGTTTCTGCTTTTCCACCAACAGATGTCGTTACTAATCGAACGGATCGCCATCTGTTGAGAGTTTTAACAGTTTTATTGCGGTAATAATGATTACCAGAAGGTTTACATATCGGAAAGTTTTGTTTACTCTTAAAATCTGTCTTTATAGATATCTTCAAGTATACTATAAAACATTTTGTTAATGGTTTTCATAAAAGCAGTCATAAAACTGTGAGTTTTAATTATTGCTGTAATAAAACATTAATAAAAATCAAACAAAACCAATCAGCGATGGAATTGTTACATGGGATCAATCTTCATGATTTTGCAAAACAAGTATCTTAGAGGAGAATTTAGAGGTTTTTGGACATATTGGCCACAATTCCGGATGTTCCTGGAACCTGGAACAACCCGGGGAAGTGGCCATTTCCCAAACAGTTATGAAACAAGGCTTACGACTTATTAAGCTTCATGATTTTGCAAAACAAATATGTTAGAGTAGAATTCAGAGGTTTTTGGACATATTGGCCACCATTTTGGATGTTCCGGGAATCTGGAACCACCCAGGGAAGTGGCCATTTCCCCAAACAGTTATGCAACATGGCTTGCGACATATCAGTCTCCATGATTTTGAAAAAATTCCGGATGTTCCGGGAACCTGGAACCACCCGGGGAAGTGACCATTTCCATAACAATTATGAAACATGGCTTGCGACATATCAATCTTCATGATTTTGCCAAACAAGTATGTAAGAGTGGAATTCAGAGGTTTTTGGACATATTGGTAACCACATCTGGATGTTCCGGGAAAATGGCCCCTTCCTTGGATGGCTGCAAGTTCCCAGATCATCCGGAGTATTATCCAATATGTCCACAACCACCTGGATTCTCCTCTTACCTACCTATTTTGCAAAATCATGAAGATTGATATGTTGCAAGCCATGTTGAATAATTTATTGTGGCATGGTCACTTCCCCGGGTGGTCCCCGGCTACCAGAATATTCAAGATGGTTGCCAAGATGTCCAGAACCCTCTGAATTCTACTCTAACATACATGATTTGCAAAATCCCGAAGATTGATGATTGATATGTTGCAAACCATGTTTCATAACAATTTGGAAAATGGCCACTACTCCGGGTGGTTCTAGGTTCCCGGAACATCCGGGATGGCGGCCAATATGTTCAACAATCTCTGAGTGCTACTCCAACTTACTTGTTTTGCAAAATCATGAAGATTGATAAGTCGCAAGCCAAGTTTCATAATTGTTTGGAAAATTGCCACTTCCCCAGGTGGTTCCAGGTTCCCGGAACATCCGGAATTGTGGCCAATATGTCCAAAAACCTCTGAATTCTACTCTAGCAAACTTGTTTAGCAAAATCATGAAGATTGATATGTCACAAGTCATGTTTCATATCTGTTTGGAAAATGGACAATTCCCTGGGTGGTTCCAGGTTCCCGGAACATTCGGGATGGTGGCCAATATGTCGAAAACCTCTGAATTCTACTCTAGCACACTTGTTTTGCAAAATCATGAAGATTGATAATCGTAAGCCATGTTTCATAACAATTTGGAAAATGGCCACATCCCCGGGTGGTTCCAGGTTCCCGGAACATCCGGGATGGCGGCCAATATGCCAAAAAAAAAACATTGAATATTCCTTCAACCTACTTAGTATACAAACTTATGAAGAATGAATCATGACAAGCCTGTTTTTAGAATTATGCGAGAAAAAATGTCAGGTGTAGGGAACGAGTGAAAAGTGTCCTCCGAACGCACCCCAAACGCGACCCGGAACATCCGGAACCAAAACCAGACAATCCCAATTTATTCAAACTATGCGTCTGTAATAATAAAAAGATAATTGAACATGTTTGCAATCATATTGCATGTGTTTTTTACAAGTAATCATGGGTTAAAGGGAAGTTGGTCCATTTTTGTCCCGATTTGACCCATATAACCCCTTCAATAACTCAGACCCCAAGGACCAAAATACCATTTTAATATTTTTCCATACAACTAGAGATGTAGCGCGATCTTCGTTCAAAATTTCATAAAAATCGGTTGGAAAATGAAGTCACGGTGATTTTTTGAAATTAAATTCCCAACTAGGACCGAAACGGGTTAACTTATCACGTCATACACCTCACTTATCTCTTGACACTGCTCATGTGTCACTCCTCTCTGCCCCACATTCTGCACTTTTCACAGATTATTCTTCACAGTTTACTCAAACTTTTCAATCCACATTCTGAATTGCTAATTTAAATAGTGACATCATTTGTGGTACTGCTTTTTATGCTTCTAAACTGAACATATGATAATTGTTCAAAAAATATAAACAAGGGGCAGCTTTTGCCGAGAAATGGAACATGGGACATGGTTTAAATTCTCTAGACATCATATCTTATAAGTTGCATTTGCGGTTACATTACCTAAATCATAAGGACTCTTTAAAAAACTGTCTGGTGATATGGGACCCATAGTTTGAGAAACACTGATTTTAGTTATTGAATGTTCCCAATGAAAACCAAAATTACTGTAAAAATATTTTTCTAGCTGAATGCAAACCAAAATTTAGGCCTTACTTTGATAAACTAATAGGAAATTTATTACATATAATGTTTCCTTCGGACATCTCACATTTCACCCGTTTCTGATCCATTTCACAAAATGCACATCATAACCAATCAGCAGCCATCGGCAAAACAGGTGATGTAATTGATGACCTCTTCATTGAAGCAGCTTTTAACATTTAATTCATGTGTAATGGAAATGCCCCAGCCCAGTTCCACGAAGAACGCACCCAGAGCATATGCTTCACTATCACAACCCAACACGTAACGGTTATTAACTGCTAAACAATTACCACATTATTCCACTCGACTGTACTCAACTTCCATCAAAACAAATATCAAACTAAAACCATCCTGTTTCCATTCCTCGCCCTTTCGCCACGACCCCACCTCCACCTGATGGGAGTGAAAATGAATCAATTAGCTTCGGTTCAACACGCTTCAGCAGCTTGCCAATCGCAGCACGGCCGGCTGGCAACTCGTACGAAACAATTATCCCTCCGCTAACTCTGTCCATTTCGCAAAGTACCCTCTCGAGTCTAGCTCGTCCATTCCGACCAACTAGGCTCGGGCCCAACCGTCTCGAATGGCCTTGTCCGGAAAAAGTTTCCCATAAGGGTCCCGGGCGAAAGTCTTCCCATCCATGCGTCCTCGGCTTGATTCCGCCTCTGAGCTCTTTCCCCCTTGTGTCGGCGGCAGGCGTTGTCTTGAACCATGTATCAGCATGTCAGGTGCCGCGGCCAAGTTCCTACTTTTAGTTTTGATTCACTTTTGGTCCGTTTTGCACCTGACCCTACCCACACCGGGTGGCAGCCGATGATAGTAACTGGGACGATGACGACGACGACGGATCGTGAAGATACAGTATTGCACGTCTTGAAGCCATACAACTTTGCTATCTCGAGGAGCATTGCTGTGGAGCGCGCTACACACTCACATATGAGTCAAGGAATTACTGTAGTTACCAAATCGATGCGTTTTGTTGGTTTTGTATTAACGCGTGTCTTAGAATACATTCATTCAAACCTTTTTCACATCTGTTTTATTAGCGTCGTTTTATACGATAACTTTTTCAAATTTCGTTCATTTAAAAAACCTTTTAAATCTTTAAGAGATATTGAAATAGACACTTATAATAGTCAGTGATATTAGGAGATGGCAACAAAGACTGCCCGAGCAAAGTCTGATAGCAAATTTAAAACAAATTCTGATGTTGTGATATTGCAAATTTTGATAACTCAGGTTGTTATCGTTTTGGTCGTTTATACGGTTAAAACATCAAAAATAAGAGCAGAAAAATGTTCCCGTAACAGCAAGTTGAAAACAATTCCTGCTATCAGTGATGGCTAATTGATAACTGTTTTTGCTATCAGTACGAAAAAATGGAAAAATGATTGCCTAGAAATTTTGAAATATCTTGAAAACTTATTTTTATAATACTTTGAAGAGACAGCAGATCCCTACCTTGATACCTTGTTGGCTACAGAGTAACTTTACTCCAATGCCGAGCGTATAGTAGAGCACCATCTTTGTCGGTCTTGGGCGATGTTCCTCCAGTTTCCCCGAACGTGTAGGGATCGTAGATCTTCTTCAACCGCGTGCAGCCAGCGAGTTCGCGGCCGCCCACGAAGTCACCTACCTCTACCGGGTTCTTTGCTGAATATTGTTTTCGCTATTCTTTCTTCCGACATTCGCACTACGTGTCCAGCCCACTGAAGTCTGCCGTATTTTATACGTTTCACAATATTCGCCTCTTCGTACACTTGGTACAACTCGTGATTCATGCGTCTGCGCCACACTCCATTTTCTTGTTTCCCACCGAGAATTGTCCGCAGCACTTTGCGCTCAAAAACTCCAAAAGCTTTTCGGTCTACCTCCTTTAACGTCCACGCTTCGTGACCGTAGAGGGCAACCGGAAGAATCAGCGTCTTATACAGAGCGAATTTTGTTTGCGTTTGCAAGTTACGGGACCTAAGCTGGCTACGCAATCCGTAAAAGGCCCTATTCGCAGCTGCAATACGCCTTTTCACTTCACGGGAAACGTCATTGTCACATGTCACAAGTGTTCCAAGATAAACAAATTCTTCAACAACTTCAAACACTTCCCCATCAATCACTACCTCAGCACTAACACCACCAGGCCTGCTTCTGTCTCTACCCGCTATCATGTACTTCGTCTTGGTAGAGTTAATCGTCAAGCCTATCCTCACTGAGACAGCAGAACGAAATCTAAATTTGACATCAAATTTAGTCAAGACAAACTGATATCAAAATGTGATATCAATTTGCTGCTGAATACAAATTGAGTTTTCTAATTGCTATCATTTTGTTGTCAAACTCTGCTCGGGTGCCCAATCACGGCTTTAGATCAGTACTCGAGCAAAGGCTGATAGCAAATTGAAAACTAATGTTGTTGTTGTGATATTGCAAATTTTGATATCTAAGGTTGTTATCGTTTTGGTCGTTTTAACGGTTAAAACATCAAAAAAGAGAGCAGAAAAATGTTCCGGTGGCAGCAAATCGATAACAATTCCTGCTGTCGATAATAGCAAATTGATATCTGTTTTTATTACCAGCGCAAGAAAAATGAAAAATCGTTAAATGTAGAGTTTTTCGGTTGATATAAAATCACAAATGCAATAATATAATGGGGCACGTTCGGTGTAGTACTAGATTTGTAGTAATGAGCTGAATTTTTGTATGGTGAGAAGGTCAGTTCTCTGTTTCTGCAATGAAATGGTACAAAAAGCGTGGGTATTATGATTCCTTGCCTAATTTGATGCTGTTTGAGCAAAACTTTGGATAACTATTTTGTTTATGTTGCAAGAAATGAAAAAAACAACAACAATGTTCCCCAAAGTTTTGCTCAAACAGCATCAAATTAGGCAAGGAACCATAATACCCACGCTTTTTGCACCATTTCATTGCAGAAACGGAGAATTGACCTTCTCACCATACTAAAATTCAGCTCATTACTACAAATCTAGTACTTCATAGATCTGTCCTATTGCACTAATGAATTATATATAGAAATATTTTGCATAGTTTACATAGTTTTAAAACTATTTTAACATTAAATATTTACACTTATTAAAAATGACAGCAAACCGAAAACTAAATTTGAAATCAAATTGAGTATAGATGACTTGATATCAAAATCATCTATCAATTTGTTGCTGAATACAAATTATGTTTTCGATTTGCTGTAACTTAGTTGTTGGACTTTGCTCGGGTATTGTCATGGTAAGCTTAGAGCTGGTTACCCAAGACTTCCAGCTTCCGGTGTCCCTATATTGACACACCCTGGAGAAACTACTGAAAAAAGCACTTGAATGAATACCGGGGGGAAACTCCCTGAAGAAACCCATCTTTGAGTTTCTGCAGGAATTGCTAGAGGACTTTCTTCTGCATGAAAAGTCATGTGAAAATCTCGGGAAGTATCCTCGATTGAATCCCTTCGAAAAATTCCAATTCAATCCCAGAAGAATGTTGTATAGGGATGCCCTGAAGGAGAAATTCCATCGAGGATTCCTTCAAGAATTCTTTCAAGAAATCCTTAAGGAGTTCCTTTGAGGATTCCTTCAGCAATTCAAATATTCATTCAGGAAATTCTTCAATTCCTTCAAGGATCTCCTCTGGTATTCTTTCAAACATTCCCACAGGAGTTTCCCTCATGAATTCCTTCATGGATTTTTCCTAGTCTTATTTCAGGAATAAAGTCGAGCTCCTTTCAAGAATTTAAGGATTCCTTCAAGAGTTTCTGCAAATATTTTTTTTTATTTCTCCAAGAATTCCTTCTGAAGTTTTTTCGAGAATTCTTTTGGATATTCGTTCAGCAATTCCGATGAAGATTTCTACAGGAGTTCTGTCGAGAATTTTTCAAAAAAGTCCTTCATTGATTCTTAAGAAATTTCTTCAAAAATGCTTCGAAATGTAACTTTGCGAATACCTCCAAAAAATCTTGTACGATTCCCTTCATTATCTTCTGAAAAGATTCCTTCAGACGATGCCTCAAGTATTTTTCTTTAAATTCCTTTTCAAATCTTATAAATAAATTCCACAGGAATTCTTTGAGAAAATTTTGAGGGATCTTTGAGAAGATTTTCCTTAGTTCTTCTACGATTATTTCCAGGAATTCCCTTCAAAATACCTCGAGGATTAGAGGAATTTTCCAAGGTTTCCTCTAGGAATTCTTTCATGGGTTTCTTCAAAGATTTGATCAAGAATTCACCCAAAGATCCCTATAGAAAATTTTGAATGAATCCTCCCAAATTTTTTTTTCGGGAATGTCCATCCATAATCCAAGATTCCCACTGGGGATTCCTCCAGGAGTCCCTCTGAGGTATTCCACCGAGACTTTTTCTTCGACGAATTTCTCCGAGAATTAACTCGGAAAATTGCTCTGCATGTTCCCTGTGAGGATTTTTGAAGATTCTTGGGATTTCTTCACGAATTCTATCTGAGGAGTTCCTTCTGAGGATTTCTCTGGGAGGTCCTGCTGATAATTCCAACTCAGAGAACATTCGCGGTGGAAGAGTTTTGAAAAAAATGAATTGATTTTTCTGGTTGTGCTTCAAACTATCATCCTGATACCTTATGGATCAAGGAAAACAACATCAGAAACTAAATTTCGGAGAGACATTTCTGTGGAAATCCCGCAGGGTTGCCAGAAAATCGTCATTCGAGCAAAATCATTCAGAAGTTGTTTAGTTATATTCAGAATATCACGTTCGGGAAGGTGATATTGGAGGTGTCAAAAATGCATGGCAATTTCACCCAGTCAACACGAAGTCGTATATGATGTAGAATAGGATGCTAAAGTGGAGTCCATATGCGTACATGCTTCCATTTAACCGCATGTTAAGTGTACGCATATCGCCTCCACTTTAGCATCTTATTCTACATCATATGCGATCGTGTGTTGGCTGGGCACTTGCTTGATACATGACATTGACCTTGTATCACGAAAACCACTTGTATCATGTTATAACTCCGTAGTCTGAACATAACAATCACACAATCGTCTTTCGCCTGGCATCCACGCACCCTCTTATCAATTCTTCATTTTCACGAATAGCCTCAGTTCAATTGAGGCTATCCGCTCAAAGAGGCCGGTGAAGCACTCCACGTATTTCCTAAGCGAAATACGATCATTTCTGAGTGCTTCATCGAATCAAGCGTATAATAATAACCTTGGCTTGGGTCCCTTCGCATTGCTCGATCCCGGGAAATGAGGAAGCGGACTCGCTCTCCAAGGTGGGCGCCATGGAAGGCGATATTTTTTTTTGTTTTATTTAAGATCGTCATATCGCCTTCAATGATTTTTTTTTCAATTGCCCGTCAGCATGCCTTGGTCAGTTGGCAACAAAATGGGATGCAGGGGAATTAGGCAGGTGGTTTCATTAAATTCTCCCACATGTACCGAAGACGGTGTGGTTCAAGGGGTTGGACATGGGTCGATATTTTTTCAAGATAATGTGTCGACATATGTCCAATCACTACTTCCTGGGCTCGCATTTCTATCGAATAGGGCTCACAGATAGCAATCGTTGTAGCTGCGGTGCAGGCTATCAAGCTATCAACCATGTTGTGTGGGAATGCCCCGAATACGGTATTGCCAGATCCGATTTATGTGCATCCCTCTGGGCCCGAGGGAAACCAGAAAAGGAAGACATTATAGAGACCTGTTGGGCAATCTCGATCTTGAGTACATGAAGCTTGTGTACGATTTTTTGAAACAAGCTGACGTCTTCGTTTAATACCTCTTCTTGTTCTTCCACTTGTCCACCTCGTGTCGTCGTCTAATACCCCAGTCTTGCTGTTCCACTTGTCCACCTAGTGTTCCTCCAAAAATCCTTTGTTTGTATCGTTACAGGTTGTTGTTTTTCCACTCTACGTTTGACCAGCAGCAATACGCCACACCACGCTGCCAAGTGTTAACGAAAAGCCCCCAGCATCCTATCCCTTCCTCGAATATTATTGTCTCCATGAACCTCGACCCAACCGCGAGTTTTACGTTTCCCCAAATCTAACATAGTCAATAAGATCGAAGTCTGAAATTGTAAAAAAAAGTTTCATATGAGTTCGGCTCCGTTATGCCTATTGGCGCATGAGCCTAAAATAAACGTTTAAGCAAAAAAAAACACAAAAATATCGTCTTTCGCCTGGCATCCACGTACCAATGTGTGAACCCTCTGCCAACCATAAACATTCCGACATCCGCATGAATTTGTGCAGCCATGTTTTAGCTGCTGCAGTGAGTACTGGAAGAGATATCAGAGAGGACCGTCATTAGTCCTGTTCAATGGCACAAACTTTCCAAATGGAGGAGAACGTGCATCTGGAGCCGACCTACTGATACCTGTCCAATGACGTAGGTTGGACTTGCTCGAAGCTGTTGCATATAGCATACTAAGAATTGGAACAGTGTTGACAGTTCTACAGCAAAAATAATGTACGCGGGCCTCAAAACTTCTTCTTTGCATAATGCTCCAGCTGGAACAAAGCCTGCACACCTAAATTAGAATGCCGTATCTAGGTTTTCAAATGTCGAGATTTGCACAACCGAATAGTCTAAATAGCTAAATGTTTTGATGATATCTTAGCTTAGAAATGCCGAAAAACAGTATGAAACGCCCTGTTTCCAAGCAACCTACCATTTGGTTAGCTGAGTCTCGGTTTGAACTGAATTTGAATGCAGAAACCACGATTTGAACAGCCGAGCTTGGGAATTCAAACTGAGTGTGTACATCGCAGCTTAATGTTCTGCCAATGATTATTTTGCATGTGCATATCGTGTGGCAAGCACGAAGATACTCGAGGCCCAAGGATAATTCATTTACGAAGAGTTCCTAAACCCTGACAGTTGTAACTATAGGGGCCCTGTCGCGCTTAAACAATGAACCAGGCAATCATGTATTCTGATTTGTCCTGAGAGCCATATCTGTCTATCTATATGTAACATGAATCTCTGTCTGTCTGTCTAACCCTTAACCCTCTAATACGCAACCCCGCCTTTAGACGGGGAATCTTTTGAGCATTTTTGTAGTTTTGGTTTTCTGGGCATTAAAACTTAAATATTTTTTACTGATATGTATTTAGGAGTGTTCTGTATATCTCAATATGGTTTTTGATGTACCGTCAAGGCGCCATTCACCGTGTGCCTTCGAATATTTTTTCATTATTTCCATATTACGATTGAATGATATGACAACATCCCTTTAATTTCACCAATACAACACTAATGTATTGTTACAATGTCAAAACGCTCATTAGAAACATTTAAAAGTATCATTTTGAAACTAAAGTGTGTTTACATGAAGCGGGTTTCTGCTCGTTCACTGCATTCATAGTGAAAAAAACGAAAACTGCGCTAAGGTGATTTAAGCGATAAACTAAATGTAGTAACGTTTTTATTCCACCAAGAAGCAATTAAATTCACATATCAGGTATATATTTTGCATTACCGAAGTAAGTTTAACAAGAAAGTACGATCACTCGTACTTTTTAATTGAAAGAAAAAGGCACGGTAAATGGGTACCCTAAAAATCAATGGTCTCCATTCACCGTGCCCCATATTGTCCCATATATCTAGAAAAAATTGAAAATTTGAACATTCGTTTTTCTAATAAAATCTTGCAAGCTATTACTTGGAATGAATTTTAACGAAGAAAATTCCCTTGGCTGGGTTGTTTTAATCATTTTTAAACAAAATAGAATAAAATTTCTCATACACGGTGAATGGGTCCCTACTACCACGGTGAATGGTGACCTACCACGGAATCAGGTGACCTTACTACCCTCTACTAATTGTACTATATCACCAAATTTTGTGAAAAATTTTCTACTTCTGTGGATATTGCTTTAATTTTAACCTATAATGAAGGCTATTAAAAGCGGCGCCAACAATGTTCATAAGACTGGTGTCAAATGACAACCCTTATTTACCCAGAATCCTCTTAGATCCACGGTGAATGGTACCTTGACGGTATTTTAAAGCGTACATACACTGAAGTTTATCTGGTATTCCATGAATAGCTTGTTTCATGCACTGATCGTATTTAACAGACGAACTATCATTAGTGAAGGAGGATTATAACTTGGTAGGCTTATGTCAGATGACATGTAGAACCTAGTGTTGAACAGATAGATTCCCATGAATTTCGACTGAGTGTTCAGGCTGAGCATTTCTTCAAAGCTTCAGAGGTCTCATACAAAAAGTGTGACATAGGCAGGAGGAGGGTTGAAAATTACCAATTTTTAGCGTGACGTAATTTATGGACGTTCCCTTCGATCAAAATCACAAAGTTGGGTATTTGAGGGCTAAGGATTCGAAAACTACTGGACCGATTGGCGTAAAATTTTTAAGGCCGGGAAAAAGGTTCATAGCATAGTGTGAGACTCCTCCCATCGTTGGAAAGGGGGGCTCCGATACTAATGAATTTACGGTGGACGTCCCTATGGAGCTGTGGTCAAAAAACGATGTTGTAGACAGGCAGTACGACATTTGCCGGGAAAGGTAGTTAAGCATAAAAAGAATTCCAAGTGCGTTGATGAATCATATACAACTTTGAATCTGCTGGAAATGTTTTATGACAGTAAAATGAGTCACATTGTAGCTCAAAAGGATACCGCACTGTTTCAAACCTTACCGTACGTACAGCACTAGTACCGATGCATGCCATCGCCAATAATTACTATTATGTAGATAGAGCGCACACATCTGAACGAGGAAACCCATCCTTAGCAGCAACTCGCATGCTAAGTTTCCCGAACAATTTCTCATTAAGATATTTCACTTTTATGGTTTTGTTCGAAAGTTCACCACATCACACCGCCGTCGGTACTTAGGTGGGACGTGAAAGTTCGCTTCCACATCTTTGCCGGCGTTGCTGTCGTTGTTGTGCCAACTTGTGTTTTCAGACGATGAGGTTCGGAATCGTTTAGGTTCTTTGGAATTATCCAGTAGTGAGGCTTCTTCTTTTCCATTTTGCCTCGGTGTAAGTTTAACATTGTAATTACACAGTTAACACCATGTCAACAATTTCGCACCAATTATCTAAAACAGGAAGATTTGACATTCATATACACAACGAAAATACGTATTTGATTTATCAATTGAGATTTGAATTTTGAACGATTATATTTTCAATGAGCCAATTTATTAATTTTTTTAGAGACATTTTCCAGTTTTTATCTGCAAAGCTGCCAAAGCCCTCACTTTGACTTGATCATTTCATAATTCATAATTTACTTCACTCTAATATGGAAAGTTATTACATCGTAGCCATTTCGCCACCGCGGTAAATCGATTACACATCAACCCCGCTAAATTAAACTGCAATCAACTTGCCCATTTCCAGCGCAGAAGCACTTTAGTTTAACCCGGCACAATCAATCAAAAAATCGTTGCATTTTTAATCCCTACGATTTTTACTTCCTGCGCCAGTCGTACTCATCGTTTCTCATCAAGCAGTCAGCCAGCCCCAGCCAGCGCTCGTTCACCTCCCCACAGACATACTCTGTCGAGCGATTCGGGAAACCATGAGCGAGCAAATGCGGATGCAATTCCCAATAAAAAGACTTCGGCTGGCTGGATCGTCACCATTTGGACTAGTCGCTCGTTTTATTCGAATCGAGGTGAATTTTTCATCACAGGTAAGAGAGTCAGCAAACAGGTACCAGCAGCAGCAGCAGCAGTAATAGCAGCGTCGAACTAAAAGGGATTAATTAATGTAATGGAACTTTTAATTTACCATGCCAGCAGCCAGCCAGCAGTAGTAGCAGTGGCAGCAGCGAGCTTTGCAAATGAGGATCAACCCTCCACGCCGCGCCGCGTGGCTCCTGCCGAAAGTCGTTCGATGAAGGGGAGAGCACCCAGGATGGGGTTCGCATAATGTTGCTACGTACAGTAGCGTTTATAAGATATGTGACAGTTTCATTTTTTGTTTGTTTGGTACAACATCTTTACAACTTAGCAAACAATTTTACCTCTTACAACTTGGTTTGCAGCTGCTTCATCGGTTGGGTCACTCTTGAAATAGTCATCTCCCCTTGTCTGATGTGCTCCACGTCGTCTCATCTTCTTTTTCTTCTTCTTCTTCTTCTTCTTCTTCTTCTTCTTCTTCTTCTTCTTCTTCTTCTTCTTCTTCTTCTTCTTCTTCTTCTTCTTCTTCTTCATCTTCTTCTTCTTTATGGCTCTACGTCCCCACTGGGACATGAACTGTCTCGCTTCAACTTAGCGTTCTTTGAGCACTTCCACAGTTATTATTTGAAGGACTTTCTTTGCCTGCCATTGCATGAATTTGTATATTGTGAGAAAAGTACAATGATACACTATGCCCAGGGAGTCGAGAAAATTTTCCCGCCGTTTCCGGATTGGCGATCTATAGCCTTAACCACGAGGCTAACTGGAGACCCCACGTCGTCGCGTATTATCCGGATCACTTACGAACGCAATCTGTAAAGGATTACTTCACAGACATCCGAGACAGTTGAAAAATATGCAGTTGATACTTAGATGTTTCACGACCAAGCTTCACGACATTCTAAGTTTAACTGCTGCTACCGGTTTTCAATGGAATGGCTATCAATTTTAGCCAACATATTGTTTGCTAGAAAACACGGTGAAGGCTGATTATTGCGTAACTCAGATCCTATTGAGTTTACTAGACTCCGCCTAGCCACTTCTACCCCTATGTCCACAAGGTCGGGCTGCAAGCAACACATCATCGAATAACCAACCCCGGTGGAAGCTTTAGTCATAGGTTGACAAGTTTGCTTCTGAAAACCTGAGCGTCTTATATCCTGGATGAGCAGCTCACAACAATATCTGTATCTGATGGCTGATCGACGTACGAGTGCCAGGTATCAGGTATCAGTGGGTCGGCTCAAGAGGCACGTTCTCCTCCATTTGGGAAATTTGTGCCATCGCCATTAATACGAGCCTATTCATCATTTACCTGCTTCTGCAAACCTGAGCGTCTGTTCTCCAGGAGGAGTGGCTCACAAAAGCGTCTGATACCCATGTTAGGGGCGGCTGATCCACGTCCGAGTGCCAGGGAAGGACTCTAAGCTCATCTGTGCACTATGGTCCTCCGGAAAGTAGGGGATTGGTGCCAGGCCCTACGAGCCAGCCGTAACAACCCACTGTAACGGAAAATCAGCAACAGAATAACACGAACCGAGACCAACGGCAACGACCCCAGCGAACAAAAAGGACTTGCGATTGGAAACTCGGTACGTGGAACTGCCGATCTCTCAACTTCATTGGGAGCACCCGCAACTCGCCGATCTACTGAAGGACCGCGGGTTCGGCATCGTAGCGCTGCAGGAGGTGTGTTGGACAGGATCCATGGTGCGAACGTTTAGAGGTAATCATACCATCTACCAGAGCTGCGGCAACATACGCGAACTGGGAACAGCTTTCATCGTGATGGGCGATATGCAGAGGCGCGTGATCGGTTGGTAGCTGATCGACGAAAGAATGTGCAGGTTGAGGATCAAGGGCCGATTCTTCAACTTCAGCATAATAAACGTGCACAGCCCACACTCCGGAAGTACTGATGATGACAAGGACGCATTTTACGCGCAGCTCGAACGCGAGTACGACTGCTGCCCAAGCCGTCAAAATCATCATAAAAGATTTAAACGCTCAGGTAGGCTATGAGGAGGAATTCAGACTGACGATTGAAAAGTTCAGCGCTTACGACAACGGCCTATGACACATTGATTTCACCGCCTCCAAAAACATAACCATACGAAGCACCTTTTTCCATCACAACCTTCCTAATCGTTACACCTGGAGATCATCACAACAAACGGAATTTCAAATCGACCACGTTCTGATTGATGGACGGCACTTCTCCGACATTATCGACGTCAGGACCTATCGCGGCGCCAGCATCGACTCCAACCACTATCTGGTGATGGTCAAACTGCGCCCAAAACTTTCCTACATCAACAATGTACGGTACCGACGACTGCCATGGTACAACCTAGAGCGGCTAAAACAACCGGATGTCGCCTCAGCGTACATGCAGAATCACAAAGCCACGTTGCCAGACGAGGGCGATCTCGATGAGGCCCCTCTAGAGGGCAGCTGGAGTATAGTGAAAGCAACCATTAACGACGCAGCCGAGAGCACCATTGGGTACGTTGAACGGAGTCGACGGAACGAATGGTTCGATGAAGAGTGCCGAACGGTTTTGAAGGCGAAGAACACAGCGCGGGCGGCAATGCTACAGCAAGAGCCCGACAGAACGTGGATCGTTACAAACAGAAGCAGAAACAGCAGACCCGCCTGTTTCGGGAGAAAAGGCGCCACATGAACGAAGCGGAGTGCGAAGAAATGGAACTGCTGTGCCATTCTCAAGAAACACGGAAGTTCTACCTGAAGCTCAACTCATCTCGCAACGTCTTCGTGCCACGAGCTGAAATGTGCAGGAATAATAACGGAGGCCTCTTGGCGGACGGACGTGAGGTGATCGAAAGGTGGAAGCAGCGCTTTGATCAGCACCTGAATGGCGTGGAGAACGTGGCCACGGGAGACCACGGCAACGGAGAAAACGGCGACACCAGTGTAGCGGAGGACGGAAATGAATCAACTCCCACGCTGAGAGAAGTTAAGGATACCATTCATCAGCTCAAAACTAACAAAGCAGCTGGTAAGGATGGTATCGCAGCTGAACTCATCAAGTTGGACCCATAAAAGTTGGCCACCTGTCTGCACCGGCTGATAGTCAGGATCTGGGAAACCGAACAGCTACCGTGTAGCCGCTGCTGGGCGATCCAGCATAAAACACGTGGCTTATGCGCCACTCCTCGAAAGGAGACCACGAACCCAATTTTAAATTGCCCGGATGAGACTCCCAAAGGGCGAGTCCATTTATTTTCCTGAAAAGGATTTATGGATCGATCCAGCTGGCTACGATCTAAAACGGCCAAACGGGAAATCCCTATTACCACAACATAACAGCACAATCACGACGACACTCAGAGAAGCGGTGAGAGATCTCACCTGAACCCCTACGATCTCACTAAAGAGAAGTTCTCATCATTGGCGAACTCTCTCTTCTCGCCACCAGATCCCTCACTGAGCTGGAAGACACTCATAAAACAACCCAATCAAACGAAACGAAGCTACAACAAAACGCGTAGTGATGTTAAATACATTTAAACAACCAAATTGCTAGGAAGGAAACTCAAACACATTTATTCCAGATACTAATACGACGGATACGAATATATTGGCTTATATGACTATATTGACTTATTTCCTAAGATGACATACATGTTCACGGGTATACATCAATTCGAATTCATTATTCGTATTTGTGTTCGTTCTCTATCTTCTACCTCCTAGCATGTGTGCGATTTCCCTAGCCACTCCCTCTCTCTTCCTAACTGTGCTCAGTGCTCTGTATCGTGACGTCACTTTTATTGGAAGCTCGGCATCGTATTCGTCTGCGCTCCTGGTGACAAAGCTTTCCTGCAGTGGTGGCGAAGACGGCTCACGCACGCATTTTCACGGGGCCAAGACGTTGGTCCCCCAAGACGCTGTCGGAAGGAATTCCGATCTCCAAACGTTTTGTTGGCTTTTCAGCACTTCATACTCAGTCTTTTGACTGGCAAAAAAGAAACTCCGAGGCGCCCTCATCGGACGCCCCACTTCACTCCAAAAAAGATTGTCTGGTATGACTCACCGGTTTCGTTGGTCTACTCTACCGCAGTCGATGACCTATGGCTGGGTCAACGATCTCGTCCACCAGGTTCGTTCAAGATGGACGAACAGCGACTGAATCGTCAATGCTGACAATGGATGTCCTAGGATGGCGGTGGATGCATTCACGAGGTCCCCTGAACCTCGTTCGGCCGATATGTTGACGAATCGGGCGACTTCCAGCTGGTTGACGGTCGCTGGGCACGTTTTCGTCCGTTGAGGGGCAGGTTTTGGGCGCTTGGGTGCGAGATGAATCTGCTGCGAATAAACAGCCTAGCGGCTAAATCCAACACTAAGCACAGGCACTAAACGCACATAAAAAGCACAATTACCTTGCTATGTTTGGTTTCCTAGCTAATTTCGCACACAATTTTCAAAACTACGCACACTTTCTAGGAACTGGGAATGAATTAGACATTTAATTATTTTACATGCACATAACGTCACTAACTTTCATACTTTTTATGAACTCGAACAAAATTCTCAAACGCGCACACCTCTGATTAACTGAGAAGTCACGGACGAAATGGACGAATCTGTGGCTCCTCAGATTAAAGAACATGGACCTCGGACAAACCGGACTTTGTCATTTCCCGAACTCCCGTCGTGCACTTTGTGACTATAGAACCCCGAAGGATAACTCAGTACGAAGGTCGTGCCGCTGTCCTTTTCCAACCTTTCAATGAGACGGAGGAGCCCGCCCCGGGAAAGATTTTGCAAAGTGCTCGCAACTCATGATTGCATAAGCTAAGGGATGCTTTATATTTGAACTTCTTTTCGTTCATTATTCTGATTGACCTATCCAATCTTATTGAGACATATATTTGGACTATATTAATGGAATTCATGCCTGTATATACATATAAACTATTTACAAAATTCCTGACTGCTACAACCGGAGGAGTGGAAGGAAGGGGTAATCTGCCCAATTCACAAGAAAGGCGACCATTTGGAATGTGAGAACTTCAGAGCGATCACTATTTTGAATGCTGCCTACAAAGTGCTATCCCAGATCATCTTCCGTCGTTTGTCACCTAAAACGAATGAGTTCGTGGGAAGTTATCAAGCCGACTTCATCGACGGCCGGTCGACAACGGACCAGATCTTTGCCGTACGTCAAATCCTCCAGAAACGTCGTGAATACCAGGTCCCAACGCATCACCCGTTCATCGACTTCAAAGCGGCATACGACAGTATCGACCACGCAGAGCTAGGGAGAATCATGGACGGAAACGGCTTTCTTGGGAAGCTAACTAGACTGATTAAACGATGGACTGGACAGTGTGCAAAACTCCGTAAGAGTTTCGGGTGGTGAACTATATCCAGTTCATTTGAATCTCGCCGGGGACTACGACAAGGTGATGGACTCTCATGCCTCCTCTTCGACATCGCTCTAGAAGGTGTGATGCGACAAGCCGGGCTCGACAGCCGGGGAACGATTTTCACAAAATCCAGTAAATTTATGGGCTTTGCGGACGACATTGAAATTATCGCTAGAACATTTTGAACGGTGGCAGAGCTGTACACCCGCCTGAAACGCGAAGCAGCAAAGGTCGGATTTGTGGTGAATGGCTCAAAAACAAAGTGCATGCTGGTAGGCGGAACCGTACACGACCGGATCCGTCTGGGTAGTAATGTTACGATAGACGGGGTTACTTTCGAGGTGGTGGAGGAATTCGTCTGGATCCTGACTGACGGCTGACAACAACGTGATCCGTGAAATTCGGAGGCGCATCACCAGCGGAAGTCGGGCCTACTACGGGCTCCAGAAGAAACTGCGGTCGAAAAAGATTCACCCACGCACCAAATGTACCTTGTACAAAACGCTAATAAGACTGTGGTCCTCCTCGGGCACGAGACATGGACCATGCTCGAGGAGGACCTGCAAGCACTCGGAGTTTTCGAGTGACGCGTGCTAAGGACGATCTTCGGCGGTGTGCAGGAGAACGGTGTGTGGCGGAGAAGGATGAACCTCGAGCTCGCTGCACTTTACGGCGAACCCAGCATCCAGAAGGTGGCCAAAGCCGGAAGGATACGGTGGGCAGGGCATGTTGCAAGAATGCCGGACAACAACCCTGCAAAGCTGGTGTTTGCAACTGATCCGGTTGGCAGTAGAAGATGTGGAACGCAGAGAGCACGATGGGCGGACCAGGTGGAGCGTGACCTGGCAAGCATTGGGCGCGACCGAGGATGGAGAGCGGCAGCCACAAACCGAGTATTGTGGCGTACTATTGTTGATTGTGTCTTGTCTTAATGATGTTGAACAAATAAATGTACGTACACTACCCGTCATAGGCACGGACTCACTTGAAAAAGTATTGCAACACTCAGTTAAATATTGCATCACCTTGAAAAGTTTAGCATCACTTCAAAACAACTACATATGAACTGCTATATCTAAAATTTCTGAAAATATGCAAAGGTACAGTTTTTAGCAAACTTGTTCGGAAGGTCGTTGGCATTACAATGGCAAGCAGTTTGATTCGCAATTCTGCCGCAAGGTGACGCTAGTGGGCATAGGAAAATGAACATTCTTAACTTCTATCTCCTGATTCTGATGAGATAGAAAGTTCAAGTCTTGGGCAAAGTTGTTCGGAGGGTCATGGACATCATAATTACAAGCAGTTCATCCACTTCATATTCAAAAGGTTTAGGTCTGGTTCACTTAAGGACAGACTTGTTAGAATCCCAACATGGCCGCCACAATGGCCGATCACAATGGTTATCACCGTTTGGATGTGCGCGGGTGAAAGCTGTTGTAATTTTGTCAGCCGTTCCAAAATCCATGTTCAAAAACCACTTGACATAAAAATAACTGTTTGGTTTTGCCCTGAGGATGAATGAATAAACATTCGAAACGTCGGCTTTTAACCTAACCGGTTGTTTTTAAAGAAACCCGAAGACCGATATAGCGCCAAAAATCCCATAAATTATCAAGACGGTCGAAAATCAACCAATATCAAGTGATTCAGTTCTGATTTACTTGATAATCAAATAATCCAGGCCTGCCCGAGCAGAAGGGAATAGCAACAGCATAATAAAATGTGTTATTTTGGAAAAATAACTGAGTAGCGGAAAGAGTTATTTTCATGTTATTTATATAACACATCCTGTTATAAACTTGTATGTCATAAGCGGCAAAATAACAAAAATTATAACAAAAAACCCAGATTAATCCACCTAGTGGTGATAGTGCCTTTCTCGGAGAATATGTATTCATGATCTTTACGTCGACATTAGCCGATCCTCGGAACACTTATACGCTTAATACGATTCATGTAAAATTTGACCTCCTTATGAACCCAAATTGTGCACATTAATTTTAGATGCATCAAATTACAATTTTCCCATAACACATTGATCCATTCTTCTTTATATTAACACCGCAGGAATTTAAAATGGTGTGATTTAATTAGATTACTTTGGTCACGATTTTGTTCTCTTACATATATGAAAACTGCTTATTGTTTCACTTTTAAACATACCCAACGTTTATAGGCTATAAAAAAGCCACGATTTGGTTTATCGTTAACATTGGTTTTGATCACGCAGAGGACCTGGGATCGAATCCCACTCCCGACAAACTCGCAAAAAGTGAGTTCTTCCTTCGGAAGGGAAGCAAAGCGTGGGTCCCGGGATGAACTAGCCTAGGGCTAAAAATCTCGTTAATACGGATAAAAAAAACATTGGTTTTGTTCACTTTCATAGTTCCACTATTTGATGAGCCGCATGCATGGGTTTGGTTCAATTTTCCGTTTGACCACTTTCGGCGGACATCTGGAACCGATTCCATGACCCTACTGGTTGTCCCAAATATTGTCTGTGGCTATTTTCTTGTCAACTGATTATCAGGCTACCTAAAAAGCCGCGAATTGATGTGTTGCATGGAGTGGAGAGCATTCATTGGGAATTTTCAAAGCCCTTTGTACGGATTTTTCCTATACTTAATACATTGATTGTCACACTTCAATAACCCCTCCCCTAGGATCATGACGTACTTAATGGATGGCCCCATGTATGATTTTGGTTTGCTTCTATATTTTACCATTTCTGGCGGGGCACTCGTTACTTGTTCTTCAACACTACCGGTTCTCCCAAATATGCCTCTAAGACTTTATGCTGACAAACTGTTAATCAGGTTATTGGAAAAGCCGCGATTTAGTGTGTCGCGTGCGTAGGTTAGGTTCTCTTTTATATTTTACCACTTATGACGAGACACCCAAACTCGGTTCCCGGACAGGACCTGTTGTCCCAAATTTGGTCTGAGACTATTTTCTTGCTAACCGTTCATCAAGTTACTGAATAAATCATTTGATATGTCACATGTATTGATTCTCTTTTACATTTGAATATTTCCGGCGGGACAGACGGAATCGCTGATATGGTCTGAGACTTATTTTTCTTGTCAACTGTTAATCATGTTGCCTAAAATGCTGTTATTTGAAGTGTCATATGCATGGGTTTGGTTCACTTTCAGATTTGGCCTCTACCGTCGGGACACCCGAAACCGGATCCGGAACACGCCCAACTAACAATTGCCAGTCACAAATAAGCAAACTTGCTGAACTGTTGCTTAATAATGGTAATGAAAGCTAAACTTAAATTATGCTTTACACATTACTGTTTAAATGATTTTTCAAATGAGAAAGTAGTCAATGATCGACTTTCCTCATAGGTATCAACAATGATAAATTAAAACACTTTTCAAAAGTTTAACAAAACATTTATTCGACAAGCATTGATTCCTTAACAAAAGAGTTCAACAAAATATTTGTCTGCATCTTATTAAGCTGATGTATCGATAAGCATAAGCTTCTGATCAATGTGCTTTTCACTTGTCAAATAAACGGCTTCAGCCCGTCTTAGTTTGACTCGGAACTTTGTTCGAATAATGGGATAAATCACGGCTAAAACTGTTTAGACAAACAAGTTATTAAAGAACCAATATTTTAAACGAATCACATAACATAAAACAGAATAGAATTATGAAGCTTAACATTGAATGCTAAAAACGATGTTTTCCCATATAAACTCCCATACAAACTTCAAATGAGTTTAGCACCGCCCTAATGTTAACGGATTTAGCTGATAATTTGACCAGAGCATCATGGCGTCATATAGAACGAAATGAGAAGGGGGCCCATCGAACTTTTTGACATGTGGTATTTTGAGCCACGCTAATGAGTAGATTACCTGAAGAGATGTTGTGAATGCACCATATCCAAGACCATACCGCACCACATATTGTCACACATTTTGAAAGATCGATATTAAATAATAAAAATAAAAATATATTGATATCGCAACGTCTGGAAACAATATCTTCAATAAGGACCAACTCTTTTTGGCCGCATTCGATGCAAGTTCTCTCACCGTGCGATAAAAATACTGACAGCGAAATTAGAATGGAAAACACGTGTTTTGGGCTGAACAGCTGTTGAAGTATAAGGCGTTGTTCAGTTGATTACCACGTGCTGTGCTACTTAACCACTGCTGAACACAAGTTCAGGAGTGATCATTATTGAGTCATGGAAAGATTATGTTTTGCTATGGGTGCTGCATCTCACCATCTCTAGGATGGCGCAGATAGGAAGGCATGCGGCTGGCAATGGACAGATCTCGAGTTCTAATCCAGATTTAGGTAATTTTATATGTAATTCTTATTTCATAATAGGGGTTCTCAACATGAGAGCAAATGATTACTCTCGTAAGAGTTCAACATTTTTGCATTTTATTTATTTTCAGTCATTTTTTTCAAAGCTTAATAACAACTTTCCTGTACATTTGTAAAACGCTTTGAACAACAAAAAATTAAGTTGGTACACAACATGATGCTCTATAACTTCTCCAAATTTGTGTGAACAAAACCCGAACATAGGTTGTACGTGAAAGTAATTCAAATGTTATTCAATATTATGCTGAATTAATTCGTCATAATGGTGCCTGTTAAATGAGTGATTGTTAGTTGGGTTGGGTTGGTTAGTACTACACATAGTTTCTAATAAGGGTGTTAGGTTCGTGAGTGAAAACCTTTATTTTCTTGCACCGCGTATCAGCGGCGTTATCCTTTTATTTCATACGTACAGTTGATCAAGACTGATCAAGTTGTGGTGCAAAACGTGATACCAACGTGCACTAGCTCCAGTGGCACCAGTGTGCAAAAAAGTGCTAAGAGAAAATTCAAATTTATTACGCATTTTTCAAAGATAATTTAAAGAAAACGAATAAAAACACACTCCTTTCGAAATTATTTGCTCTAGAAAAGTAAGTTATTCAACTACACCAATAAATTCAAAGATCTTTTTTGGTAGGAAATTTAATAATCTTTCGAGTGAGGGTTAAAAAGCTGCGACAAGTTTGACCATTTTCAAGTTATAGCCAGTTTGAGGCAAGCGAGTTCAAAAACATGTAAAATTCAATTATTAAAAAAAAGTCACGCTTTGCTGTGTCGCATGTATAGATTTGGTTCAATTTTATATTTGGCCGTTTTCGGAGGGATACTAGGAACTGGTTCCGGCACTACCGGCAGCTCATAATGTGGTCTTAGCCTACTTCCTGGATAACCAGTCATCAGGTTCTCGGAAAAGCCGTTATTTATTGTATCGCATGCATGGGATTGGTTCTCTTTTATATAAGGCCATTTGCGGTGCGACACGGTTCCGGAACAAGGCTGGTTCAGGTATTGTCTGAGACTATTTTCTTGCTAACCGTTCATCAGGTTATCAAAAAAGCCGCTGTTTGATGTGTCGCTTGCATGGGTTTAGTTCACTATTATATTTGGACACTTCCTGTGAGACATCCGGAACCGGTTCCGGAACCCTACCGGTTCAGATATGATCGGAGATTAGTTTCTTGCCATCCTTTCATTAGGTTATCAAAAAAGCGGCGCTCTGATGTGTCATATGCATGGGTTTGGTTCACTTTTATATTTGGCCACTTCCGTCGGGACCCCCGGAACCGGTTCCGGAACACTACCGGTTCAGATATGGTCTGAAACTGTTTTCCTGCTAACCGTTCATCAGGTTATCGAAAATGCCGCTGTTTGATGTGTCGCATGCATGGGTTTGGTTCTCTTTTATATTTGGCCACTTCCGGCGGGATATCCGGAACCGGTTCCGGAACACTACCGGTGGTCTGATACTATTTTCCTGCTAATCGTTCATCAGGTTACCGAAAATGTCGCTGTTTGACGTGTCGCATGAATGGGTTATGGTCAATTTTATATTTGGCCTCTTCCGGCGGGACACCCAGAACCGGTTCCGGAACACTACCGGTTCAGATATGGTCTGAGACTATTTTCCTGCTTACTGTTCATCAGATAATCGAAAATGCCGTGGTTTGATGGGTCGCATGCATGGGTTTGTTGCATTTTCATGTCTGACCCCTTCCAGGGGTACCGGTCCGGAACACCTCAATGGCCATAACTCCGGAACGGCTGGACCGATCTGAATCATTTGCAATAGGAAACAATGGGACCAGATTCCGCGTCGAATGAACCGTCGGTCATTAAAATCGGTTGAGGTTTACTGCCAAAAAGTGACGTGAGTTTATTTTTGTACACACACATACACACACACATACACACACACACACATACACACACACAGACATCACCTCAATTCGTCGAGCTGAGTCGATTGGTATATGTGGCTCGACCCTCCGGGCCTTCTATCAAAAAGTCATTTTTGGAGTGAACATATAGCCTTTCCAGTACACTTGGTGTACGAGAAAGGCAAAAATGTTCCTGGAAGACCTGTGTAATAACATGTTTTGTTAGTTTCAATAACAACTTAAATAATAGCGAATTTTTAAAATATTTCAATAACAAATTTTGATATGAATACGTTATTGATACCGTAAACTGGGGTGTAGTTGATCAGTGGGGTGAACCTGATCACTTAATTACTCGCGGATATCGACTTTCAAAAAAGCAACAATTATATTTTAACCATTTGCAATTCAATGACGTAATATTAAAATGGAATGGTAACTTCCTTGAAAGTCGATACTCGTGGGTAATTGAGGGATCAGGTTCACCCCACTGATCAACTACACCCCAGTTTACGGTAACAATCCGAAAACAAAATTGGCTTTTTTCTGATTCGGATAGGAACTCCTCCAAAGTCCCATATGCATTCAATGGGATACGCAACAAAAGGATCAATTGTTAAATTTTTCATTCATTGGGACGCTATTGTTGTCGCAAACGGTTTATTATCGAAAACAGAGAGAAACAATAGTTTTCGTTTATTTTCCAAACAACTTACGATGAAAAACTACCGTCGTTTTGAAACCCATTATTAGGTGGTTCATTATTATTATTATCTTTATTATCGAGACTTTCAGCCGATGGCTGGTTCATCTCCGAGGTGGTTCATTGTTTATAAGATTTATTTACATTATTACCTCATTTATTGACACATTTATCCAAGTGAATCTATGTGGGCTCGATGCAGTGAAATCAATAAAAATAAAATGTCTAAAAATAATCAATGGAGTTCTTAATGACTTATTTTTTTACATTTTTGTCGAAAATGTGTTGTTCGTCGTTGAATTCCACCAGTTGATCCAAAATGTTTCGTAAAATGCCTAACACTTTATTACACTTTCTATTTTCGTATTCATATCTTACTGAAACTGGGACAAAAAAAAACAGGTATACTTTTCAAAGTGCTTATAAAACAAAAAGGCTGATAAGTTGGCACTGTCACAGTTGAAACGTAATGTTAGTAAGAAGAGTAACTGATGACAAAATAATATTTTCTCTTACAGTTCCTCACGGAATGCTGTGTACAACGAAAATCTCGAATGGTGTAGATTTGATTGCAAAGCTAGTTATGTTGTAATATTAATGATCAAATATTTGTACAGTCTCAATGACACAATAATAACTGAACTTGTGCTACAACAAAACATGTTATTGAAATGTAATTTAAAGAAAATATACCAAGAGCACGATCATAACAAAATAAGATTGCCCAACAGAACATGTTATGGAACGGTGATGACTTAATAAGTTAATAATAACAAACCGAGATATAAAATCAGGTTTTGTGATTCCGTTGTTATTATTTTGATATTTTCCTCTGCTCGGGTGATTCACTTCATATTCAAGAGATTCAGGTCTGATTCACTTGATATTCAAGTGGTTCAGGTCTGATTCATTTAATATTCAAGTGATTGAGGTGTGATTCACTTCATAAACTGCTTGTCATTGACAAATGCTCATTTTTTCATGCTCACTAGCGTCACCTAACGGTTGTTCGGTTGCTTATGTTAAGTAATGCAAGATCAGTACTACTTAAGTACTCCATCAAACTGGAGCCTCTCAAGTTAATGTCTGAACTGTCCCAGATGATATGGTGAGCATTAGTATCTCTGCAAACAATTAGCGGAAGGCCTTTTAAAGTGCAGTATGTGATGTATTGCTTGAAAGCATCCGTAGGGGACGGTTCATCATGCAGTAAATAACCGAACAACAGATGTATTTCCAGTTGAGATTTCCAACAGAAACATCAATTGTTTCAGAGCATGGGACAAATATGCTTGAAAATGCAGTACGATAGTCATTCATTTCCTATAGAAGACCAGAATGTCACGCATATTTTAAATTTACGTTTTTCAAAAATGAACCAAATTAGTAGAACAATTTTTGTACGATATTAGGGACGCTACTGTTACTAGACCAGGCGGTAAAACTGAAGAGCAATGTGAATGGATATGATGGCCATGGAGGAGACAGGAGGAGGAAGCGGCATAGTCTCTTCCCGGCAGGAAGAATGGTTGGCAATCAATCAGGTTGAGCTGTAGCTGCTGGATTTTCATTTCATAAGCCATGCGATTTCTGACGAACGTTTAAATGTGATCAGACGAGCAATCACGAGCAGAGCGCACCGGGGATGGAATGGTGGATGCCGCCTCAGGATGGAGATGGATGGCCGGACAGATTGGTCGGGTGTGGATCAACCAACAACCAACGGGTGGGAAAATGGGGGGGGATCTCGTTAATGTTGCACGTTAATGGTAAGTTTCCAGTTCCCAAGTAGAGCGCTCAAGTAAAATTCCTCCTTTTTCCGTAAGTAATTTTGACATTTGTTTAACCGACAGCATTTTTACGAAACGATGCTGTAAGAAGGATGTGAAGAATAGGGCACTGCATACGGTGGTTGCTAGATAAATTGTTCGTTGTTCGTGTGGCGTTTCGTGGCCTTGTTGTTTACGATTTGGACTTAGAGAAATTTCGTTCGTTTCCTCAGGAAGTGTGATTGAAATTAAAATTTAATTTTTGCGCGCGTATGGGGAAAATCCAGATTGTGAGATTTCAACGGAGTTCCAAGGGAAATGCTAATGAGAGACATTGCGCTGGGATTCTTAGGGAACTTTTAATGATATTACAGCGAGAACTATGGTTGGATACTAATTATACATTCTGCAATATTGGAGTTCGGACTACGGTGGGAGGAATTCTGCTGGGACTCTGACGGTTACCTTGTGGAGTTTTAGACGAAATACGAGATAGGAAAAAGCTTCACGGGGAATTGATTGAAGATCCACGAAAGATTCTTTGTGATGAATTTTTTGGCATTTCGTACGAAGGTTTTTCTTTGGGGTTTCGCAGAAAGTCCTCCTGAAATTCTTCCAGATGTTCCACCGAAAAATCCACCAGAAGTTTGCAGGGGATTCTCATAAAATGTCTCTGAGATTTTCATTAGAAGTTCTACAAAAAATCCCTCCGTGAGTTCCTTCTAATTCAGGATTTATTTATTTATTTTGTTTTTTTTTTTTTTGGATCTTCTAGGAGTTCCTTCAGGGTTTTCTCCAGAGGTGTTTTCTAAGATTCTACCAGGAGTTTTTTCGAACTATTCTACAATAATTTCATCCGGGATTTCTTTAATATTTTTTATCCGGGGTTCACTCAGATATTTATTCGGAGATTCCCGCAGGAATTCCTTCCGGGATCATTCCAAGAGTTCCTTCTAGGATTTCTACAGGAATTCATTCTTAGATTCGTACTGGAGTTCTTTCAGTGATTCTTCCTGGAGTTCTTTCTAAGATACAACTTTTTGAGATTCCTCTAGGTTTTATCTGGACGTTTCTTATGTGAATCCTCAAAGAATTCCTTTTGTAATTTCTATAGCTTCTTCCGGGATTCCTCCAGGAACTCCTTCTAGGTTTCCTCTAGGAGTAAATTTATGGGTTCCTCTCATAGTTTCTTCTGGTATTTCTCCAGGATTTTCTTCTAAGATTACACCAGGGGTGGCATCAGGGATCTCTCCAAAAATTTTACCCGGGATATCTTCCGGGAATTTTTCAAAAGTTCTTTCCGGAATTTCTTCAGAATTTCCAGACTCCTGAAAAATAAGTCAAGGTTTTTTCAGGAGTTCCTTCTAATATTTGTCCAATAATTCATCCAGGATATCCTTCCGGGATTCCTCCAAGAACTTCTACTGGGATTCCTTGCAGATTACATATTCTGGAATTCATTCTGGAAGTTTCTTAAATTTTGCTCATGGAAATACTCCAGAAGTTTTTTTTATTCTTTATGGAAGTACTCCAAGACTTGCTCTTGAGTTCCTTATAAAATTCCTCCAACAGCTTCTTAAGGAATATCTCCAGCAGTTTTGTAGGGAATATCTACACGAGCGATTTTAGATATTATTTCAATAGTTTCTTCCCAGATAAAAATCTGAAGACATTCCAAAAGGTTCCGGAGAAATCCTAAAAAAAGTCGTGAAGGAATCCCTGAAAGAACTTCTAGAATAATTTCATAGGAATCTTCTGGAGGAATCTCTAGAGAATTCCATGATGGAATTTCTAGAGAATTCCATGAAGGAATCTCTGAAGAAATCCCGTATGGAGTTACAGGAGTAATCCTAGAGAAAACTCCTGGAAGTTCTGAACAAATCCTAAACAAATTGCTGGAAGCATCTCTGAGGGAACTCCCTTTGGTATCCCAGAAAGAACTCCTGGAGCAATCCTGAATTAATTTCTAGAGAGATATAGTAAGGAATTTCTGGAGGAATCCCAAGCAGAAATTCTGAGAGAATCTCAGAGCAATTCTCGTAGGGATCTCGGAACGAATTCCTGGAATTCAGAAAGATTTCCTAATAAAATGGTAAATGACTAATGTTTTACCAGGAATAGTGTATTACGTAAAGCTAATACCATACAAATTTCATCAAAATCGGTTGAATATTGGTGGAGATATCGTTGAAACAAGAATGTTGCCATTTGAGAAGTTTGAGCAAACGAATGTTTTAAAAAATATCACTTCTTCACTGTTATAGCTCTAGATCCAAAAATACTGAACCGATTTCAATCTGTTCTGTATGTAAAGTATACATGTAGAAATATTGTGTAAAAATTTCATTCAATTTGATCTAGCTGTAATAAAGTTATAGCCGTATATGTGGCACAAAGTCACAATAAGCAAAAATGTTTTTTTTTGTATCGTGACATTCAAACAGTTATAACTTGAAAAGTTTTCAAGCAATTTTGCTAAGAACAGTTTTTATAATGGATTTACAGTTTCAAATGTTAATAAAAATCGGAACAGTCATGACAGTTGTACAAACAAAATAGTACAAACGGAATAAAATGATTAAAAAATACCTAAAATATGCCTTGAAGCGATTTGAGTTTTGAATACTAGGAAAACGTATTGAACCGATTTTGAGATTTATTTTACCTGTTTATTGATACTCTGTTAAGAACTTCGGGTCAAATTTTCAGACGTCTTGACGAGTTACATCAAAATTATAGCCTACACAATTTTTAAAACGGGTGAAAAAATTTGCTAAAATCTTATTTTATGATATTAACAATATCTGCGCCAATACCAAGCTGAATTTGTTGCGATTGTTATGGTATTAGCTACACATTATATATTATTCCTGTTCAAAAAAATATTTGATTTTGTGAACGCAATCAAAAGCTATACATTATTTTCTGTGTCCAAATTTCATCGAATACAGTATTTACTTCCCTGGTTCTAGTGCACCATTGAACATTCAACAAACGAAATGAAATGATTATGATGCAACAGTTTTTAGAATCATTGTCTCCTCATCAGCTCAACTCAAATGCTATTTCCTTTTTTCAACTGTCGAACTATTTATAAACAATTCAGTTTTGGGGTGTCTTTATAAATTTTTAAACTACGTAACGGCAAATTATTCAACCTCAAGAAATTCAATCTTGTGTTCTGTTGCAGCCATGCTGAGGGACGACGGAGTACACATTATAGAGCGACACGGCTAAATACTAATGCACACTGTGAACGCGCAGGCGCGAAAGAAGAAACACAAAGAAAGAGAAAAATGTCCCTTTTACTCACGGAATAATACATCGACATATTATTCCGTACGGAAAATCAACAACATGACTGACAGCATCGCACGACAGTGCCATCTGTTGGCAAATAGCTTTCTGGCTGCGAATTACTTATCAACTGCGAACGCTTAAGTAATTTTGATTGCAAAAGTTTTACGTGAGCATTACTTGCCCTATCCTTTTACACAGTACTTATCAAGTGGAAACTAGCCATAACTGATTGATGCCGACAGCAGCGCGCACAGCTTTGCGGATGATGTCATAATTTTCGATTACAGTTGATGTGACATTACTGGCGGGATTGGAGTCATGTTTTTTTGTTTGGTTGGTGTAAAGTTTATTACTCTCCACGATGCATACGAATATAATGAGATGGATAGTAACCGAAGTAACTGAAAAGAAATGACAAAGTTAAGATCTTTCTTAACGGATTTGGACCAAGATTTCATAAGATATCCCTTTTAAAAGCAAAATTTTGAATGTTTTAGACATTTTGATGACTTCTCGGTGCGTCACCCACCATGAACCGTGGTATTTAGTTCTTTGTTGTTTATTATCACGGATTTGCGATAGAACCATGCAGAATTTTTTTACAGCGATGATGAAGGAGCAGGGTGGTAAGAAACATAAAGAGGCATGGGAGGCACATATACCTACTTTTTCGTTGCAACCACTTTCCTTCTCGGCTATAGGAATACTTTTTTTCATTATACATCAGCATCCTGCCAAGTGGTTGATGGGAAACCGAGAAGATGATCAACCGATAACTCTAGATTCGTTCGAAAACGATGACTAGATGAGCTGTATTGGCCGGATAGTCACATGGAATAGGAAAACGGAAATAGGGGGTGCCCAATGCTATGTATAACGAAAAGGCGAAAAATAGATTCGCTGAGGGGATTCAGCAAAATTTGTCACAGTTTTTGTATGATACTTTCATATTTGTTAATGTATTTTCACATATTATGAAACCCACCTCCATTTTAATAGTGTGGCAGTGTTCGTTAATCTAGTAGATAACGCAATGCGTAGTATGCATATTTGCAATTTTTTTTGTTGTTTTATGATTATTTGAATAGAGAAAAAGTTATTTTTAACGTATTTGCAGTAAAAATAAACAATATGAAATAAAAAAAAATCTCATCCCAATCGAGCAACCCTAGGAATCCTTGCCTTCCCAACCGGAACCGGATGACAGAGAAGTTGAAAAACCAGCAGCAGCAAAGTGAACCCCTTTTTCCATCATTTCTGCACTCATTGATTATTTATGGAGCAAAAAACATCAATCTTGTTCCGGTACGCGGTTAGACCGCACTGTCTCGGGTGAAATATTCTATTCTGTTACTGATTTTCGGACAGGTGAATGCACTTGGCGGTAATGGTGGGAACTAAAGATGATGTCGAAATATCGCACAGGTCATTGAAATCTTTGATGGAATTGCTATAATATTTCTTAGATAAATTTCGAAAAACTCTTTCTTTTTGAAAGAATTCCTTTAGATTTTCTTGGAAAAACTTCTACAGGAATCTTCAAAAGAAAAGTTATAGAATTTCCTGATAACTAATGGTAATAGTTTTTTCAGTATCAAAGTTACAATTGCACATGTAGTTAAATGTTTAAATACTCCGAAACTTTTCATGGAACCCTTGATCAAAAGAATGAAAAGATGTCATCATTTTCCGAAGCATGGGTAACACTTCTGGAAAATTGGTACACCTTCTCCATTCCATAACAGTTCCTTAGTACAAAACCAGTAAATCCCGTTCCTCTCGGTTTCACCTCCTCCATCGAAGCCCAACGCATGTATATTACAAGATGATGCGGCAAACTTAATCATCATTAGCTCTCGAGCTCCGGAGGTCTGTACATGGTGCGCGTTTCCCGAGGTTTTCCTCCAATGATAAATGAGAGAAATGAAAAAGTTTCTCCTCGGAGGTCACCCTCCTCCCCGTTTTCCACGCCCCGACGTCGCGTCATCATCCCCAACCAACGCAAGAATAGGATGAGAATGCCTGCCATCTACATGTGCGTAGAACAGACGCAGCTCAAGTCTAGTCTCACGAGGCTTGAATTTTAACATATTCATGACATTAATTTCCTGGAGATTTAGATATGTGGCTGGGTAATGAAGGTGCCCCCACCGCACCGCATCGCACCGGTTTGCTTCTAGGGCCCCCGCACAGCATCTGATGAGAAATTGCTTCGCCTACAAACTCCGTAAACTGTAATGAGCACCTATTGAGTAACAACAGTGCGGCGTTTGACACACATGCGTTGCGTTGCTTGGGTTGGCTGGCTGGGTTTCATCTCATTTTGTCAAAGCTTGTCGTCAGCTTTTGGCAGAACAACAACAGAATGAATTATTAACTGCAAAATGTGGAAGTATCAAGTCGTGGGGGTTCCACTTGTAGGAAGGTGTCGCATGAGAATGTGAAAGTTTATTATATGACCGAGTCATAACTGATATTCTTATTATTATCGCAAGCAGAAGGACCAATTTCATGCATGTCATATTTTGGAACAGAATGCACTAAACTGAAGAATCTTCATTGATATGTTTTCAGTGTTGATAGTTTTCATGGAGCTTTAAGATCTTCATACCGAGATTACTACCCAGTAAACATTTTGGTCTGTATAATTTGTGTTATACACTATTATATAAGAACCTATTCAATCGTATAAACTGCACAAAACTGCTATATACGCACCAAAGTGGAGGCCATATACGTACTTCTGAGATATTTCGCGATTTCATATGATCACCATTACAAATAATCGATCAAAAGAATAAAATACGACTTCATTATTGGTAGACAGAATGTTTCCAGTCCCAAAACATAACACTAGTTTACAGCATTTTTGAACTCGGTAAGCTGATGATCATTTATGGTGTAGAATCATGCCCTGAGTTCGAAAACGTGATGGAAAAAAAATTCCAGTAGAGCGGAATTTTTTTCGACTTTCCATACTTGTATGGAACCTTGTAAGGTTGATGATTTGAAATCGATTTTTGTTCTATTTTTAAGCAAAGTCACTCACTTCACGCATCTCATTTTCGGTTAAAAATGCTCCGATTGAGCTGAATTTTTAATTGTAACTCGCCTACATATGATGTATCAAATAAACGTTGAGAATGATTTTTTAGGTAGTTTTTTTCTTATTGAAAAAAAAAATACATTTCTTCAAATATTTTTGGAAATTTTGCAAAAATTTAAGAAGTTCGTCCCAAAAACTCGCCAATATCTTAAATATTATCAATCTGACGCAACACTTGCATTCAGATGATCAAATGGCATTGTATTCAGCTTTTAATTTATGGAAAAAGATTTGAAATTGGTTAAACAAAACGCAAGATATTTGAATTTTAGTAAATTCCATATTTTAAAAAAATGAAAAACTTGATATTGAGCTAAAACTCAAAAACTGCTCTACTTAAAATTTTTTGAAGCGCGGTTTCGAAATCAACACTAAATTGTACTTCAACAATTTTTATCGTTAACAGAAGTTCACGACTTTCGTTTTATTTTGTAAACTAGTGAATCAACGACCAGGCGGTTGGAGCAAGGCAAGTTGGATGCTTTTTTCATTTTGCATCCAACTCCACCCAATCACTTCGTCGCGGTGTCGAAATTCATCAAGTCGTTACGATTCCCAACCAAACTTTACTAACATTATATATGACTTGTAAGCGTATGCAAACAGCGACGACTTCAATTAGCGCTTTTTAGGACCTGCTCTATACACAACAAACTTACTCCAAAACAAATCGCAGTAACGATTTAAATACAATTGGACTTGACATTTTTTATCACAAGATTCAACGGTTTTAACGATTTTGATTTCTGACAACGAGATATACGATTTTGAATGCACTTCCCATTACGATCTGTGGTTTACTGGGTATCTTACACCTTCCATGATCGGTTTAAAAGTTTGACCTAGTATTATCTTATTCATAGAAAGATTCATGGATACCGGAGCACATTGCAATGGTTATGTGTCCCTCTTTTTCCTTTCGACAGAGTTTATTCATGATGTGGAGTTATTCATACGGATTTAAAATCTGTTCCAATGAACTCTGATCAAAAAAATTCCTACTGAATAGTGTTACAGAATATTTGGTTACAATTTTGGTGTTTTCTGTAAATATGTCAAAAATGGCGGCAAGAAAGAGGTTTTTCCTAAATTTAGCATTGAATACGGGCGTGAACCAGATGTTATATAGACTGAACGATCACTCACATGAGACAACGGACAGCACACGAAACACCAAGTGATCCAATGAAGAATTTCCCGTTTGTCAAAAAAAAAAAAAAACACCGACTGACTAAAGCGGGAACCAATCTCACACTCCGAGGCTTGTGTAACAACTAGACGAATCCCAAGTAACCAAAAGTTCCGCTTCCCATGACAAAATGCACTTTCAAGTTCCGCGAAGTTCAGATAAAGTTCCAAACGGAACTTTCTGGCTGCTTAAGAGGCTAACGATGAGCCTTGCTGGAACTTCGGTCACAAGTTCCGGCAAGGCTAATTGTTAGCCTCTTAAGCAGCCAGAAAGTTCCATTTGGAACTTTATTTGAACTTCGCAGAACTTTAAAGCTGCTTAAGATGCTATGTCGGAACTTTGTCGGAACTTTCAAGTTCATAGAAGTTCAGTTCAGTAGCATTGTGTTTCAATGAAGATTTAATTTATTTCTTTTACAGAAAACAACTGTCAAAGCGTACACGAATAAAAGACAAATAAAAATTTATCAAATCAATGAATATCAGGCTTGAGCAAAAAAAAAATTGCCGCTTATCGGATTCGAACCGATAGTCGCTGCGTGAGAGCTCTACGCTCTACCACAGTACTACAGCCGCGATTGAGTGGACAGCAGGTAAAGTCTGACTTGAATCGATTTTCTGTCGGCAGCTAGTTTTGCACATTTGTACAGTAGTGAAGTTAGCTTGACTTTGCCAAGTGTCTTGAGCAGCGCAGCGGTATGTCGGCAGGCTATCACGCAGGAAGATCCAGTTCAAATCTGCATAGCAGCGACATATGTGAAAATCAACCCGGGAGCTACTTGACAGCTGCCGAACAATGTCAGCGTACCTAAAAATTTTGGTCCGGGTGGTACTGTCAAACTGAATAATCGAGCGTAAGTTTTCAAAAGATCGTATTTCAAATAAAATTTCAGAAAATAAAATGAACTGCATGCATTTGCAGAAAAAGAGGAGAAAATGAAATAAAATGTAAATTGAAGTTGTATTTCATTGGAAATAACATTCTGTATTGAGGGTATTGAGCCACGCGTTGGAAATAAATACAGGAAACAATGCGCGAAACTGTATTTTCTGCTGCTTTTCGTCGTCGCCCACTCGGTTCGCAATTGTGGGGAAGATTCGCCATGTGCCGTGCTTGCTCAGGTGTTGAGAAGTAGGAAATCGTTACAGAGCCAGGTAATAAAATTCATGTTTGCATGGCTCGGTGTAAGTCGTGTAAATGGACGACGCGCACCGACGAACCGACGTGACAGCTAGAACAAATAAATTCAAATTTGTTGTTCGCGACGCCATGATGAAAAATAGCCAAACACTATCGCCACCTCTATAACGGCTCGCGAAGATTTGATAGCTCGACACCGAACCCCCGTGTGTTCATATAGGAAACGGTTCGCGTCTGCGCTGATTTGACAGAAGCGATCGCTCGCTTCGGTGGTCGACCGTTAAATTTGGGGGGGGGGACACTTTTGAATCACCACTGTCACGTCGGTTCGTCGGTGCGACGCGTGTCCATTGCCGCATAGCAAATGGAAGATGCACTACACACACGCGACAACGCAGGCTGCTTCTTTGACCCACAATGTCAATGCTTCTCCACAACACGACGACGGTGGCGCAGTGTGTTGGTTGTGTGCGTGTGTGAGTGTGAGAAAGCCGCAACGCCGTACCGATAGGTCGAAGAAGTTGTTTCATTCATTACAGCTTCGACTTTGAATGGTTTCGGACGTAAAAATTGTTTGTGTGGTTGAATTCCGGCGCAATAAATTTGAAGTGGACCAAGTTTAATTCATAAGTGTGACTTTCGTGACTGGACTTGATTACCAAATTAGTTTTACCATCTTTATGCATATTGAGTCAATTATTTCGTAAGTAATATTAAAGTTTATAAAGTGTTTGAAAAAGTTTTTGTGTACATAAAATAATTTGAACTAGTTTAAGTGTAAAAAAGTGTAAATATTATATATAAGGCATAGTTTTAAAACATTTTCGAAATCAAAATCTTCTAAGTTAAGTGTACAAAAGTGTAAATAAAATATATAAGGCATAGTTTTAAGACATTTAAGAAACAAAATGCGTTGTATTATCGAACAATGTTTACGTGATCTCAACGATTTTTTGAGCGTAAGCAGTCACAGGTAAGAGATTATTTATTTCAAAAAATAGATGTCAACATATTTTCTAATACAATGCAGATTTCCAAAAAATACACATGAAAGAAAAAGGTGGATTCGCTCGATATTGATATTAACAGGGCAGCAAATCGATGCATTGGTATCCGGTAGATCTCGAATATGCGGAAATCATTTTGCGGGAGAAGATTACAAAATCAGCGGGAACAAGCAAATCTTACGTAAAAATGCCGTGCCAACCATTTTTGCAAAAACAACAAAAGAAGAAACGTTTGTATTTCTCCAGGAAGTTGCAAAAAAAAAATCATAGTTTGCTTTCTTAATTTTAGAGAAAGTTTGGAGTTCCTTTGTTCCGATGACGAAAGCTTGGTTGATTCGAACAATTCAAATTTAGTGAGGTAGGAATTTTTAGCTTTGATCAATAAAAAATTGTAATATTCTTTAAAAAGCTTCAGGAAAAATGTACTGGAAAACACAAGCGATAAACTCTCGGATAAACTGGATATCACTCCTGAAGAAGCACGTCGAGCTTATCCTCGGTTGCTCAAGGTACATAAAAAGGTGAAAAGGTCGAGAGATAATCTGAAGCAAAAATATAGACGACTACAAAAACGAGTGACCACACTGGAACAAGCGCTCGTTGAAGCGCAAAATAAAAGCATGATAACGCAATGCGCAGCCGATCATCTGAAGGTAAATATCTACTGCCATACTTTATAACACCGTCCAACAAGCATTTGTTATTTGTTAGCTAAACAGCTCTAAATTTTACCATTTCTGATTTTTTCCGAACAGAAACTTATAAATCTGAAGTTTATTTTCACACTTGCTGTTTTTTTTAGAATTGATCGACATGAGGGGCTTTTCTGTTTATCAAAAATAACGCTCTAAGCTTAAAACAATGTGTGGAAGATGACCATCATCTGGTTCAAGGGTTATTGAATGATCAGTATACATATTTTATACCCAATTAATCACATTTCTACATTAAATTCAATATTTTACCAAACTGCGTGTTAGGTAAACTTCAAAGACACCTTCAAACTTTTAATGCACATTTAATGAATATTCGAATAAAAGTTTAAAGCTTCCAATTATTCGCTTAACCAGATTTCGTCATTAAAAATTCTATAATATTCAAATGTGTGCATAAAGTTATACTTCCGAAATAATATATATTTCACTTTTTTTTTAGAAAGTGCTTACTTTCAGGAGTTCTCGGGATAAATTAAACTTTAAACTTAAATAATTACACATTAAGTAAACTTGCAAAAGTCGAATTCAAAAGTTTTGATTGAAATTCGTTGCTAACGTAGTTTCATGGAAATCCACCCAGTACTGGTTTACAGAAATTTGTTTGCAAATATTTAAATTGCTACAAATGTATGGTTTGAAAGTGATCAATTTGACGCCGGATTGCGGTACCTGTCTTGTATATTTTTGAAAAACTTTGATTTTAAAATGGCCGCTATTGTGTATACAGTCAGGTCTTTTTTTACGCGGTTTTCATTTACGCGGCCGCGTAAATGAAAACTCCATACAAAAAAAAATTTCATCGTCTTATTTTTGCATGATTCGTCGAGAAATGGTGAGACTTTTTTTACGCGGTTTTTTGAATTTTGAACTGAGTTTTATTTTTACGCGGTACGTATCCCCCGCGTAAAAAAAAACCTGACTGTAATATATGAGTATGCTGCAAAAAATTTATTAACATAATATACTTGTTCATTTGCTACCGAGAATTAGTTTCAAGTCAAAATTGCAGGTTTATGTGTTTTTGTTTGGAAGAAATCCGAAAAGATGAAAGCTTGAAAATAAAAAATTGAAACGTGTGATGAAGACCAATGTTCTTCTTTTTTTCTGCAGGTTTACTGTGAGAATAACTCATTGTTAGAAGAATTGCAATCTGCACAAGGTAAAGGCCGAGAGTATAGTGATGAAATGAAAAGCTTCGCAGTGACGTTGAATTACTACTCACCCCGTGCGTATCAATTCGTTCGCCAATCTTTTGGAAATCGATTACCCCACCCGAAGACAATTTCGAAATGGTATCGCTCTGTTGATGGAGAACCTGGAATAACTTCCGAGTCGATGGCAGCGCTACAATTATTAGCAGCTGACCAAAAGACTAAAGGAGAGCGTACACTGGTATGTCTGATGATGGACGAAATTTCCATCAGACGGCAAATAGAGTGGAACCATAGGACGAAACAGTTTGAGGGTTGTGTGCAATATTCTGGATATCTGGCAGAAGGATCCGATGAATTACCCATGGCAAAGGATGCTAGGGTAAGTGTACCAATTATGGCTATAGTACTAATTATTCGCCATAGTTGATTTTCACCATTTAACGATGTAAATCAACAACAACAAAATTGTAAACAACAGATGACGTTCACAAAAG
Source organism: Aedes albopictus (assembly GCF_035046485.1). Taxonomy (NCBI): domain Eukaryota; kingdom Metazoa; phylum Arthropoda; class Insecta; order Diptera; family Culicidae; genus Aedes; species Aedes albopictus. Next base: position 71,509,752 of record NC_085138.1, on the reverse strand, counting down.
ATGGTTGCCCTCATTTAAACTCCACATTTTGCTCAAATTATGGTAGAAATAAATCATTTTCCTTAAAATTTCGGCTTCCTTGCACCTAATATCGCCATAGTGTACCAGTTATGGCTAATCCCATAAGGAATGCATGCAAATAGTGCGAAAAGGAACCGAAGTTAAAAAATGTAGCCATAACTGGTACAGGGTTCCTATCATTGGCACACGCTATAATAAGTCCTAAAAGAAGTTTTGGCTCCGTTTCTATATTTTTCCTGTAAAGTATGGAAACTAAGCTATCTTTTAACATATTGTTGACATTCGATGGTCTACTCGTTATTTTTGTACAAATAATTTTCCTTAGGTAGTGCCATAATTGGTACAGGCACCCTATTGTGTTTATGGTAACAGGTATAGAGCCAAAATAATTAATTCTTTAATATCACTTTCTCACTGATGATTTTGTTTTATTATTACAGGAATTAAACAAAAATTCAAAATTCCTGTTGGATACTTTTTTACAGATTCGCTCGATACTGAACAAAAAACTAGTCTCATTGATACTTTATTGACTAGTCTTCATGATATTGGCATAACCGTCATCGCTTTGACCTTTGATGGTTTGAATACCAATATGAGCACTGCCAAGTCTCTGGGGGCCTCGCTGAAATTTGACGAAAACTTCAAAACAAACTTCGAGCATCCTTGCACTAATGAGCCAGTCTATGTAATACTCGATGCTTGTCACATGCTGAAGTTATTCCGCAATACACTCGCCGCTAAAGGTGCACTTAAAAAAGGAAAAAATAAGATCGAGTGGAAGTACATTGCAATGCTAAACGATCTCCAGAACTTGAGTGGTATGAAGGTTGGAAAGCTCACCAACAAGCACATAAATTTCCAAAACGAAAAAATGCGAGTTGATCTAGCGGCTCAAACGCTGAGTCGTAGCGTAGCAAGTACATTGCGAGAGGTTAAGAAATACAAATCGCAATTTCGTGACTCGGAGGAAACAATCAAATGTATCGAATTGGTGAACGACTTGTTCGATATATTCAACAGCAAGCACCCGAACGCGCAAGGTTTCAAGCAGCCAATGAAACCTGCAAACATCGCGAAGATCAGGAAATTCTTTGAAGTGGCGATTGATTATATATCGGAGTTAGAGGTGGAACAAGAAAAGAAAGGCAAGAAAGTTTGGACCAAAATCACGGATACAATTAACAAAACCGGCTTCGTTGGACTCCTTGTCGCCATAAAAAGTTTTGACGACATGTACACCAGGCACGTGGAGCATTTGAACGAATTGGACGAAATCGCTTGCTATAGGATGAGCCAAGACCACCTGGAAACCTTTTTTGCAGCCATCCGAGCAAAAGGTGGCAACAACAATAATCCCACCACGGTGCAGTTTAAGGCTGCTTATAAGAGATTAATTGTCAATAACGAAGTTACATCTTCGGCATGTGCCAATTGTCTCAATTTCGACGAGGTTAAAATGCTGCATGGTGAAGAGAAAACATGTTTTTATGTTAATTCAATGAAGAACATGTTGGCGGCAGATGAAGATCCCCAAGATGCTGGAAACAAGGATTCAACACTGATTGATATGGCAGATGAACCAGTTGCATTCGCTACGGTAGACGACGAATTTACGATCCATTCAATGAAATACTCGGCAACAAAAGTCCAGAAGCAGTTGATTGGTAAACTGAAATGTGAGCGGTGTTTGAACGAGCTTATTGGGACCTCGGAACGAATTGAAGCCAACAAGGATATTATACTGATTTGCCAGATTGCGGAAACTGAGTTGAAAGTTCTGATAAACGAAAGTAAGAATTTCAACATTGGGAAGTACTATTCACGGCTCGAAAATCAAATCATCATGCGCATTACTAATTTCCATCAGCGAGTGTTTTCGGATCTAGCAAGACATATTTTGGAGCAGGATGCAGTGAACAATCATCGTAATATTTTGATCAAATTGTGCATCGACTTTTATTTGAAACTTCGACTGGAACAATATTCCAAAAACTTTGGAGGCTTCAGAGATTCTGTTTGGAAGAAGCTTACCAAATTGATTCTATTCCGTGGCGAGTAGTTGTTAATGTTCCTTGCGATGTTCCCTGTTGAATGCGTTTTAAACAGTGAAATAAAACAAAAATGAGAAAAGACCTAGAACATAACTCCGGCTGTATAAAAGATTGAAAGTAAATAAATATTTAAGCAACAATGCTGAGTTCCTTTTTTTCTTGTTCTCCTTTACCGTCAAATAACTTCCAATACAAATTCCTTTCGTTATCATATCCTAATCTTAATGATAAATTAAACTTTAATATTGGTGTCAGATGCTATCACTACGTATAATGTAGACTTTATTGGGTTGGCTGATCCATACTGTAAAGTTGTGTAGTTCCATGTAATACGCAATCGCAAAAAAATCTTGTTGCGTGGAAAATTCAGACAAGGAATCGCATGATTTAAATATTTATTGAACCCAGTGCGGAGTTGAGAAAAAATGTCAACTCAAATCTTGACTCAGATGGTGCTTGCCGTTTAAAATTGCTTGACCATTTTTTACATTGCACTGAGCGGAAATTACTTGAGCGATTCCATTTGAGGTCCACCTAGATTAAAAAAGTAATAAAGTAACAAACTGGAAAAAATTAAAACAATGCTTATCGGTATTTTTTTCGCCGACAATTTTTCATGCGATTTATATGCATCAACATTAAATTCAGACAGCTTTCTCATTGCAAACTGCAATTCTTGCAGAGAAAATACTAAAATGCTGCGAATATCTTTTTATAACCGTTGGTCTGATTTTCAACAAAGCTTATTTCAGTAACAAATTTTGAAAACGACGTATAATCAATGCTACACCATTGATTATACGTCGTTTTCAAAATTTGTTACTGATTTTAAATTATTTACAAATCATGACTGATGCTCCCACCCTAAAGAACTTTTATCTGCACTGCCGTTTGGACTTTTATTGGATGAATTGTGAAAAAAATAAATAAAAATAAAACAATTATTTTCAACACATTTACGAATATGTCCTTTTCATACGGTACGCTAGCTTATTTTTGACGTCCACTCACCACGAAACAAAAAGATGTTATCGCATGGACAATAATCGTTGCGTCAGCGAAGGATGGACCCGTTGTTTACGTACAGTAGCGACATCTGCGATTTGCAAGTAGGTACGCGAAACTGAGCTTATCTGTCAACTAGTGGGGGGGTTGGTGAAAATATAATTATCAGAAGCAATTTCCAGACGTGAATCACAAACCCCCACCAACAGGGGGTGATTCTGAAAAACACATTTTTGTTTCTGCATGAATTTTGACAAAGTTCTGTCAGAAGCTGCTTAGAAGGCTATCCAGCGTGCTTATGTGAACTTTCAAGTTCCAAAATTACTTAAAAATGAAGCTGCTTAGAAGGCTAATGAGCGACCTCGAACAAGCTGCTTAGCTTATAAAGTACCCTTTTATCTGAACTTTTGGTTACTTGGGATGACTCCTCTAACCACATGGCCACGAATGGACCACAATATAATGTAATTATAAGTAAGAAATCCTTCGAATCGGCGACACGGAGGAAAAAAACTGTTGCTTATATCTCGACTTAGTGAAGAGATAAGCTACTGCTGTGATTTGTGTGTTATGCATCAAGAGTATCCTTTGGCAATTTGACCTCTTTTTTCCAAAATTTCTGCCTGGATTCTTCCAGGGATTCCTAAATTTCCACCGGGATTCCTTCATCGAGATATCATTAAAAATTCTTCCTGGTGTTTCATCCTCTCGAAATTTTTATTAGTTTCTGTTGGGATTTTTATAATATTTTGCCAAGGATTCAAACAGGATTTTTTTTTTCTAGAAAACCGTTACCATACGAGATTTCATCAGGAATCCATTAATTGATGGCACCCGGGATAAAGATTCCTCCCAAAATTCGTTCAATATTTCCTCCCGGGACTGCATCCTTCAGGAATTTCACCCGAGCTTCCATCAAGGATCTTTCCGGGGCATCTCCATGGATTCCTTTCATGACTTCTTCAGAAATTCTTATGCATTTTTCCCGAGATTCCTCCAAGAATATTTCTTGGTATTGCGTGAGGGACTATTCTTGGGATTTTTCATTGATTCCTCCCGGGATTTCTTTAGGAGTTCATCCTGAAACTTCTTTGGGGAGTTCTTCGGGGATTGTTTCGGGGATATTTTCAGGAATTCCGTCAAAAATATCTAGCTAGTTTGTTTCAATGTCCGACGTTTCGATGTATTTAACGTCGGACATTGAAACAAACTAGCTCTTGATTTCTAGAAGAGACTGCTATGCCGATAAAATATCACTGTCTGCTTCCCTCAGTCGATACGATTCTTCCCAGCTCCTATCTCCCGGGACTTATTTGTTGATTTTTTCTGGAATTATTGTTGTAGCACCCCGGGAATCTTTAAAGGATTTCTCTCGGGCTTTCTTCAGGGATTCCTCCAGGCACTATTTCATTGATTTCTTCAAGGATTCTTTTTGGATTTTTCCTGCCGGGATTCTTTCAAGAACTCGTTCATTTTGTTTTCTTCCGGGATTGCTTTAAGCATTTCTACCGGGTTTTCTTCTAGGATAACTTCAAAAATGTCTCATAGAATTTCTTCATTGCAGTCATGGAAATCTTCCGGAATTCTTTCAGGGATAATTTCAGGCATTTCAGCAGAGATCCCTCTCAGGATTAATTCGATGAAACCTCCCGGGATGCCTCTGGGTGTTCCTGCTGGAATATTGATGATCGCTGACGATCCATCCAGGATTTCCTCAATGATTCATCCCAGGATTCCTTTTGAAATTTCTGCCAAAATTTGTTCAGGGATTTTATGAAGGATTACTCTCAGAATTTCTCTAGGTTTTATATATTGGATTTTTTTTTCTTAAAATCCTAAAATCCTTGATTGATCCAGGGATTTCTTCTGCCATTTCCACAAAAAATCGTCCCACAATTTATTTTGGTATTCCTATGGGGATTCCTCTTGGATTCCTTCAGGATACATCCGAAATTTCTCTTGTGGTTGCTTCTTATTTATTCCTTCAGGATTACCCCAGGTATTTTTTTTTTTATTTCATCCTTCAAGGGATTCCCCCGGGACTGCTGAATAGATATCCGTTTTGATTTCTTCAAAGACTGTTCAATGGATTTCTTTCGGCATTTCGAATAAGATTTCTTGATTGATTCCTTCTGAGATTTCTTTTCTTTCCTAATCCATCCAGGGTTTTTTCTGGGATTGATTCTTCAATGATTCCTTCCGGGATTCCTCCAAGAATTTTCTAGGGGATTTCTTATTACATTTTTTTTTAGAGATCATTCCAAAATTATAAAAGATTCCTCAAGTTACTTCTCTCATGCGTCCTCCACGGATTCTTTCCACGATCCTTTTAGAGATTTTTCTTGAGAAGTTTCCAGGGATCACTCCAGGACTCTTTCGAGCATTGCTCCCGAAATTCCGGCAGGTATTTCTACGAGATTCGTCCTCGATTATTTCAAAAATATCTTCTGATATTTCTTCTGGGATTTCTCTTAGGATTTCTTCTGGTATATCTTCTCTCCAGAAAATATTCCCGGGATTCCTGAGCAGATTACTCCAAGTGGGGAAAAAAGATTCTAAGATAGTAGATAGTCTAACGAGTTATGTATTGTGGGAAAATGTACTACGAGGGACAGGAGAATGTTAAAATTTGGTGGAAAAAATACAGCGCTATTTATGAATTCTCCCTTTAGAAAAGATGCTGGACTGACCTGGAATCGAACACAGACGCTCTCAGCATGGTTCACTGAATAGAAAAGTTTTAATTAGATGATATGAGAGTGGGAGCGTAAAAGAAAAATAAAAATCGCGGCTTCGAGGTCGTGCGACTAGTATCACTAAGCCTTAAGTCGCATCGTGCTGAGGAGCGCGGGTTTGATTCCCGCCGCAGCTGTCAGGATATGTTTTCGGCTGTGCCGTTGAGCGTTGCACGCTAGTCCGTTGTCTAGTGTCGTGCTTGTTTCAAAGAGCGAATACTTCACTGGAAGCATTAAACGTGACATGAACGAATGGGTGACAAAAGGACATTTCTGTAGTAAGCAATTCTTTTTGAGAAGTCATTATCTCATTCAGTTGTTGTATTGTTTCTTTACAACAGTTGTGGTGAAATAAGACTTGAGTAACTACATTCAAGAATTTGTTTTGTTCTATACTATAGACTGCCATTTTTTTGTGAATTTAGTTAATTTTGGGATGCTAACATAAGGCTGAATTTCAAAAGGCTGAATGCACAAAAGGCTGAACACGAAAGGCTGAAAGTAACATAAGGCTGAATTTCGAAAGGCTGAATGCACAAAAGGCTGAAATTGCAAAAATGCAGGAAATGAGCTATAATACTTCTTCTTCTTCTTCTTCTTTTCGGTCGTAACGTCTCAACTGAGACAAAGCCTGCTTTCAGCTTCTATCCGCATTTCAACAGTAATTAATTGAGAGCCTTCTCTGCCAATGACCACTTTGCATTTGTATATCGTATACTTTATGCCCGCGGTTGTCAAGGAATTTTCCATTACAAAAAGTTTCTGGCCCGAGAGAGAATCGAACCCGTCACGCTTAGCATGACTACCCGTTCGCTAACCAGATCGGCTACATATATGAGTCCTAGTCATAGAATGTGCTTAGTGAAGAGGCTAATGATGCATACCAACTAACACAAAAAATGACTGATGCTATTTCAATTGGAGATTTTTTCCTTCTTTGAGCATGAGCTATTCTTTTGAGTCATGCTGTTATAGAGATTGGTTGCCATTACAGCTGCCAACAATGTGATCAGAGATTTTTCCTTCTCTTAAATATATGCTATTCTTTGGAGAAATACTGTCAAAGTTATGCAGGCGATCAATAATGAATACTTTAGCGCGGAAAAACAGTCCTAACCAATGAAAGTGTCAGGGCTGAGTGGTCGGCCAACTAGCAAATTTTCATAAAGATCATTATATCAGTGTACGATATGAATAATTAGAGTCTTATGTCTGTTGTTTCTGTGATGTTAGTGTTGCCTTTAGGCTCGCCGTTTGAAAACCAGTCGAATCATTATTTCAGCCTTATGTTATTTCAGCCTTTTGACATTTTCAGCCTTTTATTATTCAGCCTTTCGTAATTCAGCCTTTTGTTATTTCAGCCTTTCGTGTTTCAGCCTTTTGTACGTAACCCTTAATTTTATTGCAACTTGACTATTGAGACTAAATTGAATATTCAAATTGCGGGAAACACCTTGGGCGTTTACTAGTTAAATATTCTTCTTTATTTTATGAAAAGTACTCTGTTTACAAAATTGGTTTCGACGCTTTCAACAAAATAACCCTTTTCTTAATTTTCCGTCATTGATGATGGTAATGGGATCTTTTAAAAGAGGTTTGCAAATTCACTTGCGCCATTTAGAGATATTAAGTGTCAAAAATAAGCTGATTTTTGTGAAATCCATGATTTATTTTATAGAGGATATAGAACTTTGCTATCTTTGGATATTTACTGACGTAAAAGTGTTTGGAACAATGTGTTTACAAGAAATCAATGATTAAAACGTTAATATACAAAAACATTCTTTCATATGACTTATGTTTCTCTTCAAAAGCATCTTTAAAATAATACGAGACAAAAATCTAGTTTCTTCGGCAAAAAATGTTCCAAATTAGGCATTTGTTTAACTTCGTAGAGCATTCTCTCAATGATGAACCGATTCCACATAGTGTAGTGTACTTTCATAATAATAACGTTGTAGCTTTTTTACCTAAAGAAGAAGTTCAGTCTTCAGCGGATTGATAAGGGGCTGTCCATAAACCACGTGGTCATTTTTTTGGGACTTCTCAAACCCCCCCACCCCCCCCCCCGCGTGGTCATTAGTCGATACAAAATTTTTTATTCGTCCATACAAAATGGTCATCGGCCGAAACCCCCCTCCCCCCCCCCCCCCTCATGACCACGTGGTTTATGGACAGCCCCTAAGGTGAATATATGACGAAGCCAACCTAAAATTTTCAAGAGCACAAATCTGAAGAACCGAATGTCGGTTTGAACCGAAAAGTTGATCGATTGGTTACCCGCTGGTGGTGACCAATCGATCAACTTTTCAGTGCAAACCGACATTCGGTTCTTCAGATTTGTGCTCTTGAAAATTTTAGGGTGGCTTCGTCATATATTCACCCTAAGTACATTTCACAACAGACAAAGAGGAGCTTCAAGGGAAAAGTTGAAGGGTACTGCTTAAAAGCTTAAGGGGCCAGAGAAAGGGTCTAAATTGTTGTTAAAATGAGTTAGAAGCCAAGGTAAATTTGAGGGTTTCAGGGAGTGTCAGAGGTCTCAAAACATAAAAAGGGGAAATAAGAATGAGGCGTGTGAAGTGCGATAGAATCTCAAAGAAGTAAATTGGGGAGGAATACCATGGGAGTATAAGGGGTGGAAAAGGTGTTTGCTTGAAGCCTCAAAAAATTATTTTAGGGACAGGGTTGAAGATAGTTTCAGTAGTCTTAGGGAGAGGGGGTGGTGGTTGCTCTATGGTTTATTCCAGAGGGTTTTAATGCAGTGGAATTTCCGAAAAGTTTCGTAAGATTTCATGGAACTTTCAGGGGATCTCAGGTGGGTTTGAAGCAAATTTTAGGAGGCTTCCAGGAGTATTATGGGTGCATTGGCTTAAACTAATTTTGATTTTCTCTTATGTCAGCACACCTTGCAAACAAAACTTCCCCCCTTCCCCTTCAGAAAACGTTTGTCATAATTAAACATGAATTAAACAAATAAATTATTCAAGAAATTTTGAAGTTTTAATGTGAAATTAGAGTCGTTCAGAAAATTTCTTAACAAATCCGATGAGTTTGAAAATTGGCTAATTTGCCTTAATTTCATCAAATACATTTCAAGCCTAACTTTACCAAACACCGTATCTAACAAAATCCATGAACGGAGAAAAAAGAAGGGGAAGTTTGCTGTTCCCATAGCAACTCATACATTGAGCATTTTAGAAACGTAAAAAATCCGGGTATTTTTTTCACAAATCATCCCCAAAGATGAGTGATACGAGTTGTCCTTACCGAAATTCAGCACATTATCTGAAAACCTTGTTTTTGTTTACATATGTTTCATACGGTGTTTGGTAAAGTTAGGCATGATTTATTATTTACTAGCAGTCCCGGCAAACTTTGTCTTGCCAAGCTATGGTGGTTTGACAACTGTTGAGGTCATCGCAGCAACGCACTCTAGATTGATTTCATTTTGATCACGCTGAATTTCATCCCGGCTCATAAAAACATTTTTTTCGCAATTTTCATACTTTTAAATAATTTTCTTAACATTTTGTACATATAAACACAACCACCTCAAATACGAACTGAACTGAGTTTTAAGTTCCTTTAAGGCAACAAAACTCATGATCGGCTGAACCGATCAGAATGACTCTGGGTTCGGTTCGTATTCGAGGTGGTTGTGTTTATATGTACAAAATGTTAAGAAAATTATTTAAAAAAGTATGAAAATTGGGATCATCCCCCTGGATGAATCAACGAGCACTGAGACAAAACAAAATAAAAAATGATGTTTTTTCAGGCCTTAATAAGGCTCTTAGAGGCTTAAGGAGTTTCAGAGGTGTTTTAAGGGATTCGGGAGGTTGCAGGAAGGTTCAGCATACAGAAATTTCAGAAATGTTCAGTGAAGGGGTTTAAGGATGAGATTTTTAGAGTGCATTGCTCAAACTTCCTAGAGCATTGTTCAAAGGAGCCGGTGGACAGATTTGGCCGACAATGCAATCAGATGCTGACAATGACTGAAGATTAATCATGAAGCACTGTCAACCATATTCGTTGAACGGCTCTTTGAAACAGTTGTCTACAAAACGAGTGTAATGCTATGTACTCTAAATACCTTGTCCTTGAGGAAGCTATCGGAGGTATTTTATGGAACAGGGGTTTTAAATGATTTAGATGAGGTACAGTTACAGATGTAGGTTACTGTCTGTATGGCTCTACGTTCTCACTGGAACTTGGCCTGCCTCTCGCCAACTTAGTGTTTTTTGAGCGCTTCCACAGTTATTTATTGGAGGGCTTTTTTGCCAGTCTTAGCATGAATTAGTACAGTGACCCCACAATTTATGAATCGGCAAAAATGACCACAGTTTATGGATCACTCATTTGATCAACACGGTGATTCATAAATAGTGTACAAAATTAAGGTGATTCATCGGTGTGGGGTTGTGAGACAAGCACAATGATACACTATGCCCGGCCAGGGAGTCGAGAAAATTTCCCCCATCGAAAAGCGGGTCGTACCTGCCGTCTCCGATGGGTTTTTGGAGAGTTTCAAGGAGTTCAAGGAAATTTCGAAAGGGCTTTCGGGGGGTTTCACGGGGCTTCAAGTGGAACCAGAGAGGTTTCCTTGGGTTTTAAAGAGCGCTTTAGAGTAGTTTCAGAGGACTAGAAGGACCCCAGGTTTCGCAAGGATTCATAAAGGTTTCATGGGTGTTTGCAACTCCAATAAGCTGTGATAGATCAAATTAGGAATCAATTGGCGATGCAATACTGTTTTAGTTACCCCGATGTAGCAATAACCCACGTGACACCTTCGACGACAATACCGGCAGATCATTAGTGCGTAGAACACTATCAAACCTCCATATCTGGTTCTTCATTTGTGAGTGCCAGTAATGATACGTTCCATACACGGTCGCGATTTCTACCTACAGTGGGTTAGCGATTCGATGAGAAACTTACTATGGTCAGTATGTAGCGGTCCTGCCGACCCACATTGGAGTAAATCACATCAAAACCTGATCATAAGTGGAAAAACTCAAAATGAAGTAATTGGGTTTTCCGTTGTGTTTTTGCCAAGTGTAGTTATCGTGTAATCGTTTGACAGCTAAGCAGTGTACAAATGTTTTGTTTACGCTTATCAGAAGAGGTTAAGTGAAGCTGAAGTTTAGCCGTTTTCTTTGATATAACTCACAGCGCGTGCTAGTGTTGACCGTACAAAGTGAATGAAATTGATAGTCAATGAATTCAACAATGCAGTTTGTTAAAGAAGGTTAATGTTGTTATTCTGTTAATTTGAAACCCAAACAAATTGACGTTGAATTTACATACAATATATGAAAATATTGAAAAAAATATTTGATGGAATCCTTTTCCGTACATTCAAAATGAAATAAGTTGATTTTCCGGCTGTTTCCGGAAAATCTGCGTTTAGTGTATGATAAAACTATTGTTCCTCTTTCAAATGCGGAAAGAAAACCTTCCGGATGTTTCCGATTTCAAAAGTTGCAACACTTTGAAAAAATCGTGATAATTATATTATTATATGATATTATTTGCCTTAAAACACTATTTGGCCCTCTAAACGTATTTTTTGCTGAAAACTAGAACTCAACAGCTTTCAAGCAAAAAAAAAAGAAGTTTAAAATCGGTCAACTGGTTCAAAAGTTGTGATTTTTTGAAAAATTTTAGTTTCGAAAAATCTTGACTTTTACAATCATAAAATTGGTCACCCTAATGACGAAATAAACAAATACGAAAACTATGAAATACGTTTCATTACTAATTTGGGTTGCATTTGGGTTGTGAAAATGCGTCAAAATAATTTTGATCAGTTTTGATGTACTAGGTGCTCCACTGTGCGACCGAAGGAAGCATTTCCCTCCCTGTATTGAATAAATCTAAAGATCAATGATCACCATTGATCTAAGAAAGACCTTTTATTTCCTCATGGTGCTCCACGCAATTAGTGGATTACATCACATGTGGGTTTCACGGTCATGTTTATAGACCACCGCCGGTTAACCAAGAAACAAGCGATGCAAGCAGAGAGAATGCTTACTGCTTGTTGCTGGTTGACCTGGTGATATAACGTTCTCGCTCCAATGCCGGAGAAATGTTTTTCTTTTAATTTTTGTTTGTCGCCCGGCAGCGCTGACTGAACCCCAACAAGGTCTCAGTCACGCGGCCGAACTAATGAAGCCAGAGTGGACGACGCCCGTTTTGGCTTTTCTCTTTTCTCTTATTTCTTTTCAGATCGGGAGAATGAGTTCTTGCGACGGCAAGTTAAAAGACCCGCGATTGACGCCGGGGCGTTGTTGTATTGTTGTGGTGCGCGTTTTAGACTGTCCGCGGGGTCCGTTTGCCGGCCGTTCGTCGTCGGTCGTTGATTTCCTAATTGTTCTCGGCTGGAAACCGGGGTGTTTTTCGCGAGTTCTTTGTGATCGAATTGTTAAGTTGCGGTGTTAAGTGCGGTGGACCTAATGTAGATTAATAAAATGAATAAATGTGTTAAACAGTGTTGTGGACAGTCTGAGTGAATCCGAAAAAGACCAGTGCCGTGCCGCTCTTCGCCTCTACATTCTGGTGACAGCCACCACCTCCTCCACAAGTACGCCTCATACACTTCATCATACACTTCATCGATTCAACGTTATTAATGTCAATCACGTGGTAGATTTAAGTTCAATAAACTAGGCAATATGTGAATATTAGTGCCCAATAAAGCTTCCTCTAATTTAAGTGCTCGCCGATAAATAAAATGTGTAGTGTTTCAACAAGTGTTATGCTGCCTAGGCTCTACGAATGAGGAAGCCACTCCTAGCTAGAAAGTTGTAACAAAAATATAACATTATTATAACAAACTATGATATTTATAACTTATTGTGATATAATCATGTTCAACATCCCTGATGTTTTCAAAATACTATAACTCATTTATATCACACTAGCTGTACCCGGCAAACTTTGTTTTGCCTACTGCGCTTTTTGACGTAGTTGCCGTATGTTAACCGTCTTTCCAAGCTACTCCGTATTCGCGGCGATAGACATCTAGAATCGGTTGGATGTAAGTCTGCTTCTCACCCTGCCTATTACAATGGGGTCTTCAGGCAAGATTCAGGAGCTCTTAAACCCTGGAGGGAAAGGTGTTCCAAAAGAGAAGTGCTCTTCAGAAGTTTCAAAAGTATCCTTAATGGTTTCAGAACTCTTTCAAATGGGTCAAATTAACTTTCAGTTTTCAAGGGACTTTTAAATAGGAGGAGTTCCATTATATTTTATTAAACCCTGCTTTATAAACTATCCATAAAACGCTCTTGAGCCGCCCTGCTCCAAAGAAACACTTCAAAGCCCCCTGAATCCCATTAAAAATTACCTGAAGCTCCCTTTGAACAGACCCTCATGACATCCTCTGAATGCCTTTAAAACCAGCTGAATCCTCCTGAAATATGTAAGGTACACCGGGGCAAGTTGAAACGGGTGGGGCAAGATGAAAGACGAAGTTTTGAAATAGATTTCAATACCATTTGGAAATTTATCCTTCGCTAAAAGATAGTTTGAATCAAAAACTATGTGTTATGGCGATCAAGCTGTTTATTATCATTAGAAAACATCATGTTAACGCTGTCATCTTGCCCCACCCGTTTCAACTTGCCCCGGTGTACCTTACTTGTGAAACCCTCTAAGGGCCGGTTTCTTCACCTCGGCTTAACCGATAAGCCAGGCTTATTCATGTAGTTAAACCTGGTTTAACGCTTCAGCCAAGGTGAAGAAATAAGCCCTAAACCACATAACATAAGTGGAACTCCATGGTCAGAGCGAAGGAAAAAGTTGAATCCTTTTCCAGCACGCGAAACTGTTATATCTCTCATAAAAAGCGTCGAACTGTCATTTATTTTGGTAAACAAAAACCATCTGATCCAACCAGTATTCCAGTTTTGCAAAGAATACAGGAACGAAGACTGGCATCTGATGCCAAAGATATGCGCAAAACTAGCTGCTGGAAATCCACTTATTCATTTTGTCATAAATTCATTGAAATCTTCGAAATAGCACATCCATGTTTCACATATCGTTCTCCCTTTAAATTTAAAGCCATAAAACGCATTTTTAACTTGAATTTACAGAGTTTTATTACAATTTAAGTCCGATTTTAGTTCTCCACGTGCTGCCAGTCTAGATCTATGGGGTCTTTGTTTTACTTCACAGTAATGAAAAATGGTATACGTGCTGAAGAATAGTATGGCAATAATGTTATAATGCATTTGACATTTCGATGCCCTGTATACCAGCGTACGAACTCGGAAAGGCATCAACTTTTTGAGTCAGAGTTCCACTTATGTAATGTGCCTAAACCCCTCTACAAGTCCCTCTAAATACTTTTCAACACACTAAGATTCAGATGTTCCAGCTCAGTATTTTTTTCACTGAGTTCAGTATTTTTTCCATCTTTTTACTGAGTTTTCAACAGCAGATTTATCTCGGTACACTCGGTAATCGTATTTACCGTTCACCAGTAACGATATTTACCGTGCATCAGTAACTTTTGACAGTTTATTAGCTGAGCTCGGTAACTCATTTACAGAATATCCGCAAAATAAATAACCGAGCGTACCGAGTTAAATCTGCTGTTGAGAACTCAGTAAAAAGATGGGGAAAATACCGAGCTGATCTTAGTGAGAACCTTTCAGGAAGCGTGCCTCTTTAAGGCTAAAACTGCACCGGTTTCGTGCTTTATACGACGAGCGAGGTTTTTGGTAGCGTTGTACTTTTTACAACAACGCGTGTCCTGAAGGGTGAAAACCCCTTCAAACTGGAGATCCTCTTTTGTTACCCTGATGTGTACCATGAACCCGCTTTATCCTCCCTGAGACACTTTATTGCCTCATTTTATCACTTCCCTTGCACCTTCATTCAAAATCCTCTGATAATTCCATTGCATTTTATCCTTCTCTTTCTCTTTTTTTACCCTCTGCATTGTCTCTCTTAATCCACTTGAGACTTCTTCATGCCTCCGAAGGCTGAAACAAATAGAAAATTTTCGTTAGTGTTTTCATTGAAATTCTGTGGCAACGTCCAACGTTCTCAAAAGGACGAAGCTTGTCATTTTAGACAACAGCAATGCATTATGACTTTAAAGCAATCAATAAGTGTTTTATGTATCAACGATTTTCAAAAAAAAAAATGAAATGCGACCAAATTTTTATTAGAACATTTAATTTGGTAGATTATGAAAGTGCCTTAAGGTGAAACTGGAAGCATTTCCTTACTTTTTGGTTCTTGATTTTTTATTAAATAACAAAGCAATACTTTCAAAATCGGTTTTCGTACACATGTAGAATATGGATCAAGGTATCTTCTGATTTTTTTTTGTAGTGGAAAATGTTTTTCGTTTTTGCAGAAACCATTTTTAAACAAAATTTCACAAAAAAATGATTTCCGCAAAAATGGAAAACATTTTCCACCTCAAAAAAATTCAGAAGATACTTTGATCCATACTCTACATGTGCACGAAAACCGATTTTGAAAATATTGCTTCGTTATTTAATAAAAAAATCAAAAACCTAAAAAATGAGAAAATGCTTCCAATTTCGCCTTAAGATGAAACTGGGCGCATTTGCTCATATTTTTTTTTATTAGATACCGGAGTAAATTTTTCAAAATCGGTTTTCATACACATGTGGTACCTCCTGATTTTTTTTTCCTGGTGGAAAAGTTCTTCGTTTTCGTAAAAAACATTTTTAAACAAAATTCCGAAACAAATTACTTACTTTCGAAAAAAATGGTTTCTGCAAAAATGGAAAACATTTTCCACCAGGAAAAAAAATCCATCCTCTCACATGCACCGAAAACCGATTTTGAAAAAAAAAAAATGCAAGGAAAAACACCAGCACTGGCTTCCATATTGGCCGACTTGGACCCCTACTCACGTTTTCTAGAGCACCAATCTTGAAAATTCGTAAACAAATTCGCTCGATTTGGAAAATCTGCCTCTTTTTGAGAGTGAACAAAGCCAGGATAAACAAGCGCGGCTTGGTTCGATGCTTCGTATGTATGCAAAATTGCAATGGGATTTCTACTTTAATGGTTTCTTGAATGTGGCTGAAACAACTTACAAAAAAAATGCTACATCAAAAACAAATCACCCATTCCCAGTGCTTCATAAGTGGAAGCTTTAAATTGTTTTCTGTAAAGGGGTCTTCCACTCAGTCGTGCCTACTTGCTTCAGCAGTAGCATCGGCACTTCTCCAATAAACCCTATAGTTCATTTGTGCCAATGTCTTTCGACTCTAGATTTCCGATTTTCACCGGTTAGTTGGGGCCCTGTGATTCCGGCAGCTAGGTACTCTCAGTGGACTCACTCAACCCTCGCCCATTATAGCTGGAAATGGAATATTTGAATGAACAATAAATTTTAATTAAACTATCTTGATACTTGAATCGAAACTCTCGGCAAGGTTCTCCGGACTGATTGCAAAGGCTTCTGTTCCGAACGCCGGACATTTGTTCGGCCGAGTAGGTGTGCCAGACCGGTAAAGGCGCGTCCGACCATCGCATCGTCATCGTTCGGAATTGAGTAATGCGTTCGGGCTGGTTTGGGCAGCAGACGATCCTTCAGTTGAACAGGCTTTGCTAAGTGGGTAAATTTATTTCCATTGCTGAAGAGACATCGGGACTCGGTGCAAATTTGAATGGTTATGGAGTCCTTCTAGTGGACGAACTGCAGCAATCCGGACGATGACGACAACGCATTGGAAGACTTGATTTTTCGATGTCTCAATCTGCTACAGAAAAGTTTTACGATTATGATTATGGCAGCAGTTCGCCCATTAAGCTGAACGAGTTCTGTCTTTTTGAGCGTAGGAAGTGCTCTCGACGAGCAAACAACCACCCGAGTAGGTGAATGTTATCCAATAATGATTTCATTTGCATACTATCCAGAACTATTGGAGCTGCACAGAGAATTAATGAAACTAGAAACTTCTCTAAATGCACAGTTGGGGAGACCAACATGGGTAGAGTCAACGCGACGTCCTGATATTCATCGTTATGAAAATAATTGTTAGTTGGATATCCACGGAGATGTAGGGATGTAAAAAAATGTGTATTCAGCAAAACCATACTTATGGTGACAGATTCGATTCCCGGGTGGTCCAGGAAGTTTTTGTAATGAAAATATCTTTAACTTTCTTGAGAATAGAGTATCTTCGTGTCTGCTACACGATATACAAATGCGAAATGATCATTGTGAGAGGAAATTCTCAGTTAATAACTGGGAAGCAGGTTTTGTCCCAGTGATAGCGTGCGGACTATAAGATGGCGAAGTATACCTCTACATCTACACAAATGACTCGAAGTCAGTCAACCTACTGAATCACTAACCATCATATTCTTATACCCTGCTCGGGTTCAACAGTGACACTATAGCCTTCGATTGGGCTGACAGACAGGCAGTGATTGATATTGCACTATTAAATTTCCTTCCTGGCTGCACACTTCACTGGCTATGGGACAATCTCAGCGATGATGCGGTGGCTGAACGGACGCAGAGAGGACGTTTGGTGGGTGGGTGAAGTTGCGCCCCCGATGTTTACAGCAGAAATGGAATTCCAGAATCAAGTCGGTTTGGCGTTGTAGTTGTATAGTCGCTGACGTTGTAGTCACCATTACCAGAGGGTGCACTTTTAAGAAAGATGGACATTGTATGCATCATGCTCGCTTAAGTGATTTCTTCCCTTTTGACGCAAATTAAATCATGTCGCAATTCAACGGGCTCAAGTGCTGGCGAAGTGGCGGCGGAATCAGCATCAGCATTTGTGCTTCGTTTGCATGACGACGCGTTTTTACTTGACAGTGGAAAGAAAAATCTCATTTCGAAAGAATTTATAACAGTAATAGTGTTTGTTCTTATTTTTCTCCTGACAGTTGAAACGATCCAGAAGTGAACTAGCTAAATGTGACATTTATTTTAAATTTCTCATTCTGACCGTTTCTGACGTTCATTAGACCTCTCATAGCTTCCATGCACTTATTTATTTAAGTGGCTTACTAAGTCTTATGCTTCAACTTGTAGAAATGAATAAATCCGATCAGAGAGTCAATACTTGTGTGTACCTACCAGAACTCTGTCGCATATCTTCTATGAAGGCAACAGCTATATTCCAGGTTTTTCGCTGATGATTTTTAAAGACCGGTGGTCGTCTACGGACACAAGACATGGACCATGCTCGAAGGGGAGCTGCAAGCACTCGGAGTATTCGAGCGACGCGAGTTAAGGACGATCTTCGGCGGTGTGCAGGAGAATGATTTGTGGCGGAGAAGGATGAACTCCGAGCTCGCTGTGCTTAACGGGGAACCCAGCATCCAGAAGGTGGCCAAAGCCGGAAGGATACGGTGGGCAGAGCATGCTGCAAGAATGCCGGATAACAACCCTGCAAAGTTGGAGTTTGCTACTGATCCGGTTGGCACTAGAAGGCGTCGGCATGATGAGCGGATCAGATAGAGCGTGGCTTGGCGAGCATCGGGCGTGACCAAAGATGGAAAGCGGCAGCCACGAACTTGTATTCCTATAGAGAAATATTGTTGATTCAGTATTGTCCTGAATTTGATGTAATACTAAATAATTGTGAAAGAATACAAGTTAAAACATTTGGAATGAACGAAAATATCCACAGATATAATAAAACTTCGCAACAGTTTAGAAAAGATTTAGATATAAAGCCTCGAGAAAGTAATTCAGAACTAGAACGAAAATTTATAAACACCAACACTCATTGGTATCCCGAGCAAAGGCGGATAACAAAGTGATATCACTTTGATGATAAACTGTATTATCGGTGTAATTTCTTTGTTATCATCATTTCCAATTGATAATAACCAGACGATATAAAATTTAGTTTTCAATAATTTTGGTATATCGCGGTAACATAAAAATATTAAATGATAACAAAATGTGTTATCAGTTTCCAAATGCACATTTCAAAGCTTTCCTAAAGCTGAGGGTCTGATGGAGCTCGATTGTGCTTTCCATTTTCAATGTAGTACGAAAGCGTATTGTAGGCTTTGCACTCTCCCTCTCACTGAGTCCCGTTGGTATAGGGGCTATCGGCTGCGACCGGCAATCACTCGATCAGGGTTCGAGACCCACAGCGCGCATTAGTTGAAAACAGGGGTTATAAACTATAAGAAACTTTTTTAAACTGTGTCAGTAGAGTAGATTTTTACTATTTTGGTCGATAAAATAGCTCTGAATGATAACTAAATGATAACTAATCCTGTTATCAATCACCTGTCTTTTTTTAATTTTATTAACTAAATGTAATATGGAATAAAACATTGTATAACACAACTAGTTATCAATTTGAACTCTATGATAACTTAACTTCTTATCATTTTGGTATTCGTGGAGTAAATTCGTGTTATCATTTTTGTTATGTTGGCTCTTAATTCAACCAAAATGATAACAAACTCAATTATCAAACGAATGATAACCAGGTAACAGAAATTGTTATCATTTTGTTATCCGCCTTTGCTCGGGATGGCCTACTCTATTTCAAACTCCTGAATTCTTCTTGATAAAAATGATGAGGACTTCAACATTTTGATAAATTTGAACAAATTCATCATAGGACTTTTTTTGTAGTTTCATGATATATTCTTTGGTGAAGCTGCCTCACATTAAAAAATTGCTGTAATAAAAAAATCTATGAGTAATGACTTTGTTGAGGGAGTGCCACATTAACAATGATGCGACATGATTTGTTTCATTGTGAATCTTTTTTTTTTTTCTTAAATCAATACTGTCAACGTGGACATTTGATAGAATACCACCCTCCTCTCCGAGGACAAACTTATAGTTTTCTCGAACTCCAACCCAAGAAAAACCCATGTCATATAAGAGTTACGGTGTCGCAAGTTTTGTTTGTATAGCAGTAAATTTATAGTTAATAATTGAAGTAACGTCACAATGACGTCTACACAATCCAAACTTACGCTGCCGCAACTCTCAATTGACATACGTGTTGCATGGAAGTTGTCCACGTAGTGTATGAACGACCACTAACATTTGTTAGTCAAATAGACTAGAAGTTGTTCTTATCTATATATATAAAAATGAGTTTGAAATCCCTTTGAGGCAACAAAAGTCACGAACGGCTGAACCGATCAGGATGACTCTTGCACGGTTCGGTTCGTATTCGCGGTGGCTGTGTTTATATGTAAAAAAAGTTAGGAAAATGAACTAAAAATGTAAGAAAATAGACAAAATGCTGATATTTTATGACCTGGGAAGGAAGTCAGCACGATCGAATTGAAACCAATCTAGAGTGCGGTGCGATTTTGAGCTCAACAGTTGTCAAACCACCAAAGCTTGGCAAGACAAAGTTTGCCGGGACAGCTAGTAAGGTTATAAAAACACAGGGTCAAATATTTGACACGGAGAGGCCACAAGAAACAACATGTGTTTGAAACTAATTAAAATTCGTTCGAGTCATACAAGATGTGTGAGCATGATCATTGTTTTTTTTTGACAGATGTTTGACTCTGTGTACTATGATCTTAACTATTGTAAAACAAAAATAAAATGTATTAGGTTTTATGACAGTTGTCAAAACCACTACAAGACTGATTGGTTATCGAAATATTACTTGCCCGGGGTTTCATGGGTTACGAGTAGGACTCACAGAGCTTCAGGGATGTTCAAATGGGCAACAGGGGCGTTTTAAGAGGGCTCGTGAGGCTCCAAGTTTCTCAGGAGTTCTAGAGTTTCTCAGAAGCGATTCAGGTGGCTTCAGGGGCATTTGAAGGGGATCCCAGGGGGTTTCGCGGAGCACAGGGAAGTCTCAAGGGTGTTCAGGGGAAGGAAATTCCTATCCAATGGGTCTCGGGGGAGCTTCAGGGGCGTTTCAGGGGATCTCAGGGGGGTTCCAAGAAGCTGAGGAATACTTGAAGGGATGAGGGGAATTCAGGAAACTCATAAAAGTCTCCGGAGTGCTTTAAGGGGTCCAAGGTGCTATTCAGGGAATATTTGGGGCGTCCTAAGAGGTTTCAGGTGACTTCAGGGGGACTCAGGGGTGCTTCATACTATTGAAATGCTCCTGAAAATCTCGTAATTTCTTCGAAACACCCCTGAATGCCCTTAAGTGGTTCCTGAGATTCCTGAAAGCCCTTGGATACATACATTTACATTTATTTGTTCCACATCATTGAGACAAGACATAATCAACAATAGTACGCCACAATACTCGGTTTGTGGCTGCCGCTCTCCATCCTCGGTCGCGCCCAATGCTCGCCAAGTCACGCTCCACCTGGTCCGCCCATCGTGCTCTCTGCGCTCCTCGCCTTCTAGTGCCAACCGGATCCGTTGCAAATACCAGCTTTGCAGGGTTGTTGTCCGGCATTCTTGCAACATGCCCTGCCCACCGTATCCTTCCGGCTTTGGCCACCTTCTGGATGCTGGGTTCGCCGTAAAGTGCAGCGAGCTCGTGGTTCATCCTTCTCCGCCACACACCGTTCTCCTGCACACCGCCGAAGATCGTTCTTAGCATGCGTCGCTCGAAAACTCCGAGTGCTTGCAGGTCCTCCTCGAGCATGGCACATGTCTCGTGCCCGTAGAGGATTACCGGTCTTATTAACGTTTTGTACATGGTGCATTTGGTGCGTGGGTGAATCTTTTTCGACCGCAGTTTCTTCTGGAGCCCGTAGTAGGCCCGACTTCCGCTGATGATGCGCCTCCGAATTTCACGGCTCACGTTGTTGTCAGCCGTCAGTAAGGATCCGAGGTAGACGAATTCCTCCACCACCTCGAAAGTATCCCCGTCTATCGTAACATTACTACCCAGACGGATCCGGTCGTGTTCGGTTCCGCCTACCAGCATGTACTTTGTTTTTGAGGCATTCACCACCAGTCCGACCTTTGCTGCTTCGCGTTTCAGGCGGGTGTACAGTTCTGCCACCGTTCCAAATGTTCTAGCGATAATGTCCATGTCGTCCGCAAAGCACACAAATTGACCGGATTTTGTGAAAATCGTTCCCCGGCTGTTGAGCCCGGCTCGTCGCATCACACCTTCCAGCGCGATGTTGAAGAGTAGACATGAGAGTCCGTCACCTTGTCGCAGTCCCGGCGAGATACGAATGAACTGGATAGCTCACCCGAAATCCTTACGCAGTTTTGCACACCGTTCATCGTTGCTTTAATCAGTCTAGTCAGCTTCCCAGGAAAGCCAGGAAGTTTTCGTCCATGATTCTCCATAGCTCTGCGCGGTCGATACTATCGTATGCCGCTTTGAAGTCGATGAACAGGTGGTGCGTTGGGACCTGGTATTCACGGCATTTCTGGAGGATTTGCCGTGCGGTGAAGATCTGGTCCGTTGTCGACCGGCCGTCGATGAAACCGGCTTGATAACTTCCCATGAACTCATTTGTTTTAGGTGACAGACGACGGAAGATGATCTGGGATAGCACTTTGTAGGCAGCATTCAAAATAGTGATCGCCCTGAAGTTCTCACATTCCAAATGGTCGCCTTTCTTGTGAATGGGGCAGATTACCCCTTCCTTCCACTCCTCCGGTAGCTGTTCGGTTTCCCAGATCCTGACTATCAGCCGATGCAGACAGATGGCCAACTTTTCTGGGCCCATCTTGATGAGTTCAGCTGCGATACCATCCTTACCAGCTGCTTTGTTGGTTTTGAGCTGGTGAATGGCATCCTTAACTTCCCTCAGCGTGGGAGTTGGTTCATTTCCGTCCTCCGCTGCACTGGCGTCGTCGTTCCTTCCGTTGCCGTGGGCTCCCGTGCCTACGTTCTCCACGCCGTTCAGGTGCTGATCGAAGTGCTGCTTCCACCTTTCGATCACCTCACGTCCGTCCGTCAAGAGGCCTCCGTCTTTATCCCTGCATATTTCGGCTCGCGGCACGAAGCCGTTGCGGGATGCGTTGAGCTTCTGATAGAACTTCCGTGTTTCTTGGGAACGGCACAGCAGTTCCATTTCTTCACACTCCGCTTCTTCCAGGCGGCGCTTTTTCTCCCGAAAGAGGCGGGTCTGCTGTTTCCGCTTCTGCTTATAACGTTCCACGTTCTGTCGAGTCCCTTGCTGCAGCATTACCGCCCTCGCTGCATTCTTCTCCTCCAAAACCGTTCTGCACTCTTCGTCGAACCATTCGTTCCGTCGATTCCGTTCCACGTACCCGATGGTGCTCTCGGCTGCGTCGTTAATGGCTGCTTTCACTGTACTCCAGCAGTCCTCTAGAGGGGCCTCATCGAGCTCGCCCTCGTCTGGCAACGCGGCCTCGAGATTCTGCGCGTATGCTGAGGCGACATCCGGTTGCTTCAGTCGCTCTAGGTTGTACCGTGACGGTTGCCGGTACCGTACATTGTTGATGACGGAGAGTTTTGGGCGCAGTTTGACCATCACCAGATAGTGGTCGGAGTCGATGTTGGCGCCACGATAGGTCCTGACGTCGATAATGTCGGAGAAGTGCCGTCCGTCAATCAGAACGTGGTCGATTTGAGATTCCGTCTGCTGTGGTGATCTCCAGGTGTAACAATAAGGGAGGCTGTGTTGGAAAAAGGTGCTACGTATGGCTACGTTAGCCCTTGGGACACATATTTTATTTCCATAATCCCAATAAAACGCCCTTGAAATCTCCGTAGTCCATTTACAATGCCCCCGAAACCTGCTGGAGAAATTCTTAAAACCCCATGAAAACCCTTGAAGCGCTTGAAAACCTTTCGGAAACCTATTTGTACAAGACGTCCCGAGTCAGTAAGCCCATTCTCAACGTGTATTGACAATTCACTATGGGAAAAGAGACGAACCAGCCAAGGGCTGAAAGTCCAAAGCCGTATTTACGACCCAAGTAACACACTTGTCACCGAAGAGTCACGGCGGCGCAGGTTTTTGTTGCGCAGAAGTCACTGTGACTTACTTCTAGCAAGTAAGTGTTTATTTGTTAGAAGTAAGTCACAGTGACTTCTGCGCAACAAAAACCTGCGCCGCCGTGACTTTTCGATGACAAGTGTGTTACTTGGGGAAGGCAAAAATGTTTGTGCCTAAACCTTCAGTTTTAGATACATGGTGTCTTTGGGAAGTTTTATCTTGATTTTGGACCTTTTTGTCTTTCTCGTACACTAAGTGTACTGGAAGGGCTACATGTTCACTCAAAAAACGATTTTTCGAAAAAAGGCCCGGAGAATCAAGTCGCATATACCAATTGACTCAGTTTGATGATTTGAGATGATGTCTGTATGTGTGTATGTATGTGTGTGTGTGTATGTATGTCTGTGAGCAAAATAAGTTTACTCACCTTTAAGAAACTTCCCATTGACGATTTTTTAGATTATAGCACGAATCGAACAGGAATTTTACCGCATTGTTTGCTATTGAAAATGGTCCGGATCGGTCAAGGCGTTCCGGAGTTATGGCCATTTCAGTGATCTGCACCAGCACCGGTAGAACTGGCCGTATATAAAACTGTACCAAGCCCCATCATGCGACACATCAAACTGCGGTGATTTTTGAAACCTTAAGTATGGTTGGCAAATTTTGTGCGGAAGTCAACACTGGAGATCACAAATTCCGTGATGTGGCCCAAAATTCAAGACGGCAGCCTATTATTCAAGATGGCGGCTCCAAATTCAAGATGGCGGCTGTTTAATGGTGTTTTTGGCTCTAAAACCATGCAATATAGGTATATTTGGTGCAGAAGATGTCTGGAGTTCAAAAATGACGAACAAAATATCCAAGATGATAGTCTAAAATCCAAGATGGCGATTCCAAACCCAAGATGGCGGCTCTAAATTCAAAATAGTGGCTGTTGTATGGTGTTTTAGGCACTAAAACTGCATGCTATATGAGTATATTTGGTGTGGGGAAGACAACCGGAGTCCAAAAGTTACAACCAAAATATCCAAGATGGCGGTATTAAATCCAAGATGGCGGCTGTTGAATAGCGTTTTAGGCTCAGTATGGGCATGTTTGGTATAGGGAAGATGTATTAAGTCCTAAAGTGGTAACCAGAATATCCAAGATGGCGGTCTAAAATCCAAGATGGCCGCTCCCAATTTAAGATGGCGGCTTTTTAACAGTGTTTTGGGTTCTAATGCCATGCTATATGGTGGGTATATTTGGTTTGGGGCAGATATCCGAAGTCCAAAAATTGCGACTAGAATTTTCAAGATGGCGGCCCACAACCTAACATGGCGGCCTTAAATTCCAAATAACAATATGGGTATATTTGGTATAGGGAAGAAGTCTGGCTTCAAAAATGGCCAATATCCAATATGGCGTCAAAAAATTCAAGATGGCGGCTGTCAAAAGCTTCTAAATCATGAAATATTCATATATTTGATATGAAGCAGATGTCCGGTCCGCAGTCCAAATATGGCCGGCTGAATATCCAAGATGGAGGTCTTAAATCAAAGATAACGGCTCCAAGTTCAAAATGGCGGTTGTTTAAAGGAGTTTCAGGCTCAAAAGCCATGCAGTTTGGATATATTTGGTATGCGGAAGAAGTCTAGGGTCCAAAACTGGCGACCAGAAAATCCAAGATTGTGGACATAAATCCAAAAGAGCGGCTTAAAATACAAGATAGCGATTTTTTAAAGTTTAAGGATCAAACACCAAAAGCCAGTTAAGCGAACCATATCTTGTGCGATGAAATTGATTTTTGTTAAACGTTTGAAAGTGCCATATTCATCAACATGTCACTTGAGTTTTGTTGAAATGGGGTTTCGAAAGCACGAGAAAGGCGTCATCTGATGATTAAGGTGGATTAATTAGGGTTTTTCTCATCATTGAGAAATCAGGGTGGTCCCTCAGGTTTAGCTGATCCAAACATCTGATTTTTAATAGTTTTATATACGTTTACAAAATGATCTACAAAATTGCAGAACAACTTATTTGTAGTAAGTTTGGTAAAGGAACTATCATTCTATCTCTTATGGTTCCAAACTTATGATTTTTTATAAGAAGGGTGATCCCCGGAAATTAGTTTTTTTTACACCGGGTCCAATGAGCTTTCATACAAAATACAAGTTTAAAAATATAACTTAATGTCACATCTGTGATTCATATTTTCAAAATGAATGCATGTACTGAAGGGCCATATAATACTGATTAAATAAAGCGTACGGTTTAAACTAACGTAATTTTTCATTTGTTTTATAAGCCTAGCAGTACACTTCCGTTATCTGAAATCTGTTTGTTCCGGCACGCAAGAAAAACGTTCTTAAAGTTTTTTTCATTTTTTGCGGTAGTTAAATTGAGCCAGTTTATGAGTTTTTAACCCAAATATTGTACTAAATGAATATACTAAAGCTAGAACAATACAATATTAGTGATAATATGGTAAGAAATTTGCAAGTAAGCTCAACTTGGACTGATTTACATGGAAATGATCGTTATGTTAAGGATAAACACCATTAAACGTTAATTTTGGTCAAAATTTACCACAATAAGGATACAAGTATGTTTTAGAAATGAGAAAGGTGTGAATTAACAAGGTTAGATGCATCCATGCTTTTTCAACACACCAAATGTCGTTCTAACAGATAAATGGACATTTTTGTTTAATTAACTTTTTTTGTACAAAATGAGACGGCTTCGTACTTCACCAATACAGAATTTTTTTTTCTTTTCATAGTTGCCAACTGTTGCCCGATGTATACTGACTCCATACACGGAGAACTAAAACTTCCAATTTTTGGGCTGAACAAAATCACAATTGGGTTAAATTTACCTACTCTCTAGCCTACTCTCGAGTATATTTATATGCTGGAGTTAAAATGTAGTTTCTAGTATGAGGTCAATCGATTTACTCAAATTTGAGCTATTGGGTCAAATTATGGGTTTGCGTCAAAAGAACTCAAATTTGGGGTTGTTTGGCGGCTCCAAGTAGGATATGTCTTCATTTGGATCACTTATGAGCCTTGTTTTATGATACTTAAGCAAGAAAGGCTCCACTGATTGTTTCCCTCACAATCCATTAATTACGCTAATGACTGCTTCTGAGAAAGAGTAAAGTGCGATGTGGGGAGCACACAATTCAATTACTTTGGTTTGTACCCTTCGAGCAACGTCTACACAGGGTGACTGGTAAGTGGTTTTACATCTGTAAGAAGATGAAACTAGACTTCACCATCTGAATACGGAATGCAGCAATTGCTCTCATTATAATCATGGTCATTTTTTTATTGCTCGAAAAGTAGTGTAAAATAAAGAGTTGATATTTCGATATCGATACAATTTTTGGCTGAAAATGAGGTTTCATTTCACCTTCTTTCTGGCGTAACACCAGTTACCAGCCACTCAGTAATGATTGAAACGTAGTCTGTTGTAGAGGTCTAGCGTGGTCATAATTACCCTCCAGCTAGGGTCGTTTTCCTTCGACAACGTTTTGCAACGCTTCATATGGCGACCGTTGAGACGTTACAACTACGCTTGGCCTGCCTGGCTGAGTTTATTCTACAAGACACAGTCACCTTTCACCTTTCGTTGGCGGAGAAACCCGGCACCCGGCAGCAGGTGGAAGGCCACAAAAGTGTAAATATATCTTCATCAACACATCCACTCCGTTCCGGCGGCACCCACCCACGCGAGATCCAATGGGGTTGTGTCGGGGTGAAACCTATTAGCACTGTACGGTTCGAATTACACTCTTTCTTGTGTCTTCTCGTAGATAAAAGCAGTCGCGAAAAGTGGAGAAAATGATGGGATGTAGAAGGGAAAGGATGGCTACTCGAGGCACACTCATCGATTCAACCAGTGACAGTACGCTGCGTGGCAGGGGTGCCATATTTTTTGTCAATAATATCCATCAGCCCGATTAAAAAAATATAACGGTACTGAGCAAAATATCATAAGTATTAATTTAAGATTTATCACAGCTTTAAAGAGCTTTGGGAACTAAACTTTCCTCTTTATAACTGTTTTAAAACTTATATTATTAGTAGGAATAGTGTGAAGCAGTATATTTGTATTTTTAAATAAATGATCATTCAATTTAAAACAAAAGAATATTTCAATAATTCAAAATATCATCTATAGAAAAAAAAAACTAGCATTCATGCAAACTCTTACGGAATGTTTGTACTCTTAGTAGAGTTCTAATATAGACTTGAAATATACATAGCTGGCATCTTTGTTTCGCAGCACTGCGCTTCACAACGCAACTTGGAGAATACGTATGCCATCGCAATGACAATGGAGAAAAAAAATCTGCGGAAGATTTATGACAGCTTCGAGTGAATAATAAATATTGGTTGAGTGGTAATTTCATAGATGGGGAAGCGGACGACGGAGCGTGTTTCTTCTGCAGTGAAAAATTCCGAGAACAATTCCGTCCGGATCACTTTTGCACCAGACGAGAACCCACGACCAATTTACTGGAACTTCTCAGCCAAATACCGACCAACTTTTTCCGTCTGTTGTATCGAAACAGGCCCAGGTAATATGTGCAAATTAGAGCCGAATCCTGTAAGCTACACTTGAAAAAGTTTGAGGCCGTCATTTGCCTTCGCGGAATGCGCAGAGATTCTACACTTGTGGCCAATGTGTAGGCGGCTTGCTCGTTCGCTGACTGGCTGCGTGGAAACAAAAGACAGAACTCCGCTAAAAGTTTTATTTCTCTATCAAGGGAGGACGCAAAAAAACCTGGAAAACACTTGAGCGACAAGCGGCTGTTGCCAGAAGTTTGTACCCAACAAATTTACTGGTGGAACCGTAGCTATATTGGCTGTGGGGGTGGATGCAGAAGAAAAATATATCCATGCATTAAAAACATGCTTTACTCGAAATGTTTGCATATTTTTTTTTGTACATGGATGTTTTTTTAATGAAAAACCTTCATGCAAAACTTGGAGAGTTTAAAAAAAAAAGTATGTGGAACTTATCAAAATATTGTTGAAGCGATTACTGAGAAAATCTTTAAAAGACTTCCCTCAAATCCCACAAAGCTTCAGACAAAAAATCCTAGAGGAAGTATTCCTTGAGGAATCCTCCAGTGAGGAGTTCTTGGAAGATTCTCCAGAGGGAAGTTCCTGGAGCAGTCCCTCATAGGGGAATTTTGTGAGGGAATCCCCCAGGAGGGGAGTTCCTGGAGGAATCCCCCAGGAGGGGAGCTCCTGGAGGAATCCCCCAGGAGGGGAGCTCCTGGAGGAATCCCCCAGGAGGGGAGCTCCTGGAGGAATCCCCCAGGAGGGGAGCTCCTGGAGGAATCCCCCAGGAGGGGAGCTCCTGGAGGAATCCCCCAGGAGGGGAGTTCCTGGAGGAATCCCCCGGAGGGGAGTTCCTGGAGGAATCCCCCGGAGGGGAGTTCCTGGAGGAATCCCCCGGAGGGGAGTTCCTGGAGGAATCCCCCGGAGGGGAGTTCCTGGAGGAATCCCCCGGAGGGGAGTTCCTGGAGGAATCCCCCGGAGGGGAGTTCCTGGAGGAATCCCCCGGAGGGGAGTTCCTGGAGGAATCCCCCGGAGGGGAGTTCCTGGAGGAATCCCCCGGAGGGGAGTTCCTGGAGGAATCCCCCGGAGGGGAGTTCCTGGAGGAATCCCCCGGAGGGGAGTTCCTGGAGGAATCCCCCGGAGGGGAGTTCCTGGAGGAATCCCCCGGAGGGGAGTTCCTGGAGGAATCCCCCGGAGGGGAGTTCCTGGAGGAATCCCCCGGAGGGGAGTTCCTGGAGGAATCCCCCGGAGGGGAGTTCCTGGAGGAATCCCCCGGAGGGGAGTTCCTGGAGGAATCCCCCGGAGGGGAGTTCCTGGAGGAATCCCCCGGAGGGGAGTTCCTGGAGGAATCCCCCGGAGGGGAGTTCCTGGAGGAATCCCCCGGAGGGGAGTTCCTGGAGGAATCCCCCGGAGGGGAGTTCCTGGAGGAATCCCCCGGAGGGGAGTTCCTGGAGGAATCCCCCGGAGGGGAGTTCCTGGAGGAATCCCCCGGAGGGGAGTTCCTGGAGGAATCCCCCGGAGGGGAGTTCCTGGAGGAATCCCCCGGAGGGGAGTTCCTGGAGGAATCCCCCGGAGGGGAGTTCCTGGAGGAATCCCCCGGAGGGGAGTTCCTGGAGGAATCCCCCGGAGGGGAGTTCCTGGAGGAATCCCCCGGAGGGGAGTTCCTGGAGGAATCCCCCGGAGGGGAGTTCCTGGAGGAATCCCCCGGAGGGGAGTTCCTGGAGGAATCCCCCGGAGGGGAGTTCCTGGAGGAATCCCCCGGAGGGGAGTTCCTGGAGGAATCCCCCGGAGGGGAGTTCCTGGAGGAATCCCCCGGAGGGGAGTTCCTGGAGGAATCCCCCGGAGGGGAGTTCCTGGAGGAATCCCCCGGAGGGGAGTTCCTGGAGGAATCCCCCGGAGGGGAGTTCCTGGAGGAATCCCCCGGAGGGGAGTTCCTGGAGGAATCCCCCGGAGGGGAGTTCCTGGAGGAATCCCCCGGAGGGGAGTTCCTGGAGGAATCCCCCAGAGGGGAGTTCCTGGAGGAATCCCCCGGAGGGGAGTTCCTGGAGGAATCCCCCGGAGGGGAGTTCCTGGAGGAATCCCCCGGAGGGGAGTTCCTGGAGGAATCCCCCGGAGGGAGAGTTCCTGGAGGAATCCCCCGGAGGGGAGTTCCTGGAGGAATCCCCCGGAGGGAGAGTTCCTGGAGGAATCCCCCGGAGGGGAGTTCCTGGAGGAATCCCCCGGAGGGGAGTTCCTGGAGGAATCCCCCGGAGGGGAGTTCCTGGAGGAATCCCCCGGAGGGGAGTTCCTGGAGGAATCCCCCGGAGGGGAGTTCCTGGAGGAATCCCCCGGAGGGGAGTTCCTGGAGGAATCCCCCGGAGGGGAGTTCCTGGAGGAATCCCCCGGAGGGGAGTTCCTGGAGGAATCCCCCGGAGGGGAGTTCCTGGAGGAATCCCCCGGAGGGGAGTTCCTGGAGGAATCCCCCGGAGGGGAGTTCCTGGAGGAATCCCCCGGAGGGGAGTTCCTGGAGGAATCCCCCGGAGGGGAGTTCCTGGAGGAATCCCCCGGAGGGGAGTTCCTGGAGGAATCCCCCGGAGGGGAGTTCCTGGAGGAATCCCCCGGAGGGGAGTTCCTGGAGGAATCCCCCGGAGGGGAGTTCCTGGAGGAATCCCCCGGAGGGGAGTTCCTGGAGGAATCCCCCGGAGGGGAGTTCCTGGAGGAATCCCCCGGAGGGGAGTTCCTGGAGGAATCCCCCGGAGGGGAGTTCCTGGAGGAATCCCCCGGAGGGGAGTTCCTGGAGGAATCCCCCGGAGGGGAGCTCCTGGAGGAATCCCCCGGAGGGGAGTTCCTGGAGGAATCCCCCGGAGGGGAGTTCCTGGAGGAATCCCCCGGAGGGGAGTTCCTGGAGGAATCCCCCGGAGGGGAGTTCCTGGAGGAATCCCCCGGAGGGGAGTTCCTGGAGGAATCCCCCAGGAGGGGAGTTCCTGACGGAATCTCCCAGGGGGGTGTTTCTGGAGGCCTCTGAAAGACTCTCAAGGAATCGGAGCTTTTATCAAAAGAGCAGCATGTTTTTGAAGAAATGTTTCGTAGCAGTTTTTTAAGATATTCGTGGAATATATTTTGAAATGATTCCGGAAGAAATTTCAAACGGAGTTCCTTGTGCAATTCCTTAAAGAAATTTGAAGCACATCTTGTTGTTTTCCTTCTTAAAATGCAAATTCATTGGACTGCCGGTGGTTATCCGCTGCCACTCCCAGGAGTAATCAATTTCCTCCTTTTTATGCCCGTTGCAGGTAGGTTCATCGTCGTTTAATGTCCTTTTTTTATGAATGACGCGTGTTCTTGAGGAAACGGGGAGGAGAGTGATCGAGACAGGCAGACATGGCTGAAGAGGTGCTAGGTAGGTACGGCTATGGACGTTAATTTGAACGAACGATTTGCTGGGCCCTCGGAACGAAACGAAACAACTTCTGTGTGCGATAATAAGAATTAATCGCAATAAAACGGCGCACGTAGAACTTGGACGGAACAAAGTTACATATTTATTAAACGGTGTGCAATTTGAGCAGGTCAGCTTCGTTATATTCGGTAAAACGGTTCCAATTTGTATGCAAATTTTGAGTATAAGAGAGACACAGAAACTTTGAAAGTGTTTCTAAATGAATATTTGACGGCCGAAATGTTTTAATGTTTTATGGGAAGTAGATTGACAACGTTAAGGGATACTTTTATAGTAATTTCATCATACACTTAAATTTTTGGTCACTGCTGCTCTAATGCAACTTTTTTTTGTTTCTTGTGTTTTGGACAAACATATTAAGAGTACAGAAAAACTTGTGGTAAGAAGGCACAGAATGTTGCTAATTGATAAAATCAGAAATGAATTTGTGAAAAAAATTGCGTACTTACGGGATTCGAGCCCACGACTTCGTATTCGCTAGACCGGTGCTTTAACCAACCAAGCCATAGAACAGGTAAAGATTCTGCGCAATAGAAAGTCGAACTGAACCCGAGGCCACACCATGAAAATCGTTTGGACTGGTGAAAAACCGACATGTCTCGATGGGATTTGGACCTACGACTGAAAACTGCTGTCACCCATGAACAATCCAAATCCAAGTTCCATGAAACCACTAACCTTACTTCTGCATAATAGTGATTCATGAGTCTCAAATAAGTTTTTACCTGTTAATGACATCTCGCACAATTTTCCCATAACCTTCACAATTACCACATTGCACCGCGATCTGATCCATCCACTTTCGTCCTAATACATCTCATTACTAACCCGGAAAACGAAACTAAATACACCTCCCAAATTCGATCATGTTCCGTTGAAACTCTACAACTCTTCCGGTTTGAATAATTCATAGTTGCAAATGGAAAGTATCACCTGCCACACAGCGCAGCAGCCAGCAGCCAGTCAACTTCCGCTCGGTATCGCCTCATCCAAGTCAGTAGTGTCAGATGGGAGTAGATACGTACGGACGGACATACCTCCTAATTCGCGTAACTTTTCTCTGAAAGCACGCGTTGGCTTCACCAAAACTCATCAATCCATGACCGGTAGCCAGTCACAGAGATGCACAGTAGTGACGCGGACGGGACGGGGGTGATGAGCAGCGAGGAACTAGATAAAAGCAGACCAAAACCTTTCGTTCACATTATAGCACATCAAATATCGTGACCAGGGGTTTCCAACTAGTTTTCGAATTGTTTTGTTGTCAACATCTCCTTCATTACTGTCAATCAATTCTGTTGATTTAGGAGTGTCATTGGCGTGATTTTTGGTGTTTGAATGTGTAGTTCTTGCCGATGTCTTAACTCTATTGAAGCTACAAGTTTTCAAAAATTCTTCTTCGCATCTGCGCACCTTAAAAATCTAAAACATTGCAAAAATTTAGAAAAATCTAAGCATTCTTAGCGCCACCTTGGTGCTAATACTAGAAACAGATAACTCTTGTTGTCCTGATAAACTTTGATTTTAATCTTCAGTTCTTCTATGAAATCTGATTCTCGAGGCATTCAAATTTTTGAATGTCTAAGTTTCACTAGAGCCATTTGGCGGATAAACGTAGAAACAACTAGTTCACCATTGGACATCACTTGATGTACTGATCAGCTTTGCCCAAGACGAAATTCCTACGGTGTTGGTTCCCATATTAAGCATGTGACTCCCATTTTCATCCTACTAAAAGCAATGGATTGAAGTGATATTTGTTGTGTTTCTTATTTTTTAAAATGGGCACGCATTAATTCAAGAAGAACGGAATCAATTCGTGCTGTAATCATTTGTTTTCAAATGAGATGTATTTGGGAGTGTTATATTACTTATGGCACTTAGACCCTATATGTTTCTCTGGAGCCGACCTACTGATAGACCTTATAAGTAGTTAACTGGAGGATAAATCCAAAATCAACTTGTTTATCATCTGATAGCTGTTCATACTATAATCAGTTTTGCCAAACACATTCTTCGAATGAATTTTGAGATAGTGTTTATCCAAATATGATGCTACGTTCATCGTTTTGGGGGCAGCGGGAATCTGGTAAAGTGTGACACTCCATGTATAAAGGTATGCGAATAAGCCTGTCAGAGGGGGGAGAGGGGTCTAAAAATTCTGAAATATGATGGACGTCATATTTGAATAGGCTCATATAGAAAATTCCAAATAATTTACTGGCGCCACCTATCAAGCAAACCAAGAAACAACTAATTCATGATCGGATAGCCAAGAATGGTATCAACTTGGGCTTAATTCTAGAGATTTTTCCAAGATTTCCTTAAATAAAACTTTCACGTTTTCCTTCGAGGATTCTACCTTCAGGAATTCTTCTAAATATTTCCATAGAAATTTGTAAAGCAATTTCACCAAGGGTTTTTTCAAGTAATTTTCCATGTATGTATTACTCAAGGAACTTTTTCTGCAACATCATTCTTTCAGAAATTCATTAAAAGATTTTTAAAAGAATATCTCAAGTGATTTCTACAGAAATTATAGACAAAAGATTTATTCACAAAATTTTTCAAGGATTCTTTCAGAAGCTTCTCCACAGATACATTATGAAACTTCTTCATGAATTGTTCCAGAAATACCTCTCGATCCTTCTGCTGCAGTTTTAAAATTATTCTATCAATGTCAGCTAGGGATTTCATCAGAAATTCTTACATTGATTTTTTTTTCTGAAATTTATCTAGAGTTTTTACATAAATTATTCAGTGATTTTTTCGATTTTTTTCCAAGGATTCTCCAGGAATCCCTTGCAAAATTTTGTCAGTTGTCAGGGGTTACTAAAGAAATTTTTAGAAAGTTTCTTTTTGGTACTGCTCCAACGGTTCCTTGAGAAATATATCCTAGAAATATTTTGAATAATCCTCCAGGACTTCTTTCAGTAGTAAAGCCACACTCACTGGTGGTGAGAACATCGATTTATACACATCTGATGATGGCTGAAAGTAAGTAGGCCGAAACGTTATAAATCGTATTTTAGTGTGTTGCAATCACCGAACAAAATCAACAATCCGTAAATGGTCGGCGTTCAGTCAGATTGGACCACGCCACTTTTGAGCAGGTAAAGATAAGCAAAACAAATCAATAACTCTGAACTTTTCAATGTTATTTTGATGCAGATGCTTTATTTCATGAAAGACTAATAGTTTATCAAACAATAACCCGCTTGAATTGATACCCTATGTCTTTGCAAGACATTTTTCCAAAATCATTGAAAAACAGATGGTCCAGTCTGACTTAACGCCGACATATACAAATCAACGGTGACCAAAACCCTTAAGAATTTCTTTCAGATATTCCTTCATTGATTTTACAGAAGAACTTCATGAAATTACGCAAAAAACAGGAATTTATAAAGGAATTCCTGGGAATATTCCTGTTGATTCCAAAATTGCTTTTTTTTAATTTTCTGAAGGGATTCCTGAATAAAATCTACACGCTCAGAAAACCGTTCTGATAAACGTGAACAAACAAACGCAAATATGAGAACAAGCAAATATACACCGTGAACTGGAACTAGTTCCAGCTGTCAGTATGGACATTCTAGAAAACGTGAAATCTAGTTCACGGTGTACATTTCTTATTGTTGTTATCGTTGCTATGCATAGTTCTCGTTTGTTCCCGTTGCCGTGACTGGGAGCTCACGAATATCGGAACAGATTTTTTTGCGTGTATAAAGCAATTTCTGAAGCAATCTTTGGAGGAGCTTCTGCATGAACCTCTGAGGAATATCTACAGGAACCCCTTCAGATGGCTCTGGAGGAATTACTAGAAGAATAAGAAAAAAAATTCGAAGCAATCTTCGGAGGAGAATCTGGAGTAACCGCTTAAGATAGCTCTAAAAGAATTTGATGAGAAAATTTTGAAGATATCCACGGTAAAAGTATCCAAACATCACCGAAGATATTTCCAAAAAACGCTCATTAGGAATCACTGGAATAAAGCCCAGGAATATTTCTGAAGGAATCCGAGTAGAAACTGCGGGAACTACCGCGCGATCACACTACTGAGCGCTGCCTAGAAGATACTTTCTCAAATTTTATGCCGCCGTCTATCACCGATTGCAAGAGAGTTCGTGGGGCAATATCAGGCTGGATTCACGAGTGAACGCGCTACTACGGATTAGATGTTCGCCATCCGCCAGTTGTTGCAGAAATGCCGCGGAAACAACGTGCCCACTAGACCGGCCCAGATACAAAAATGTCGAAAAATTCCACGGGGCACCCTCTAGAATCGTGCCTTTAGATAAGAAGAACAATCTGAGAAAGATTCAGCTCAATCGGTTGAAAACTGAGCTGGCGCAAATGAGTTGAAGGTTTGTATGGGATTCTCAGTCCAAATATATGGGAAATTGGATGACCTCCAGTCTCTCATACAGCACGCCGGTTTGGCGAGTTCGATTTGGCTCAGAATTGAAAGAATTGCAGTTGATACCCTAATGAACAACTTTGTAGAAGACCATATCATGATAAAACTTAATTTAGTTGCGGTTTTAGCCAAAGAAACCAGGATGAGGATATCTTCCCCCGTTTACTCTCGGTTGTTATATGCAGCACGTGTTGGTCGGCCGTAGCTTGCGCGCTACATCATAGGCAGCTATGTAATTCTACATTGTCTAGATACTCACCCACATGCGTGAGCAATGGAAATGAAGGACAACATAGCCGTCTATGATGAAGTGAGCATGTTTCGAACGGCAAACACGTGGTGCATGTAACAACCGAGAGTAAACGGGGGAAGATGTACTAATCCTGGTTTCGTTGGCTAAAACCGAAACCAAATTAAGTTTTATCATGATATGGTCTTCTACAAAGTTGTTCATTATGGTATCAACTACTATTCTTTCAATTCTGAGTCAAATCGAACTCGCCAAACCGGCGTGCTGTATGAGAGACTGGAGATCATCCAATTTCCCATATATTTGGATTGAGAATCCCATACAAACCTTCAACTCATTTGCGCCAGCTCAGTTTTCAACCGATTGAGCTGAATCTTTCGCAGATTGTTCTTCTCATCCCAAGGCACGATTCTAGAGGGTGCCCCGTGAATTTTGAAAACTTTTTTTTTCGCTTCATACAAATGTGGGCCGGTCTAGTGCCCACACATCACTTGTTCATCGATTTCAAATCGGCGTATGATACAATCGATCGAGAACAGCTATGGCAGATTATTCACGAATACGGATTCCCGGATAATTACTTACATTACCGATCAGGCTAAGACCGGGGTGGCCTCTGCTGTACATAGTAGCCGTCTCCATTCCACTCGGTTCATGGCTGTTTGTCTCCAGTTCCACACTCTGCGTAGGGTCCGCAGATCATCCTCCATTTGGTCGACCCACCTAGCTCGCTGCGCTCCACGTCTTCTTGTACCGGTCGGACGACTCTCGAGAACCATTTAAGTCGCGTTGCTATCCGACATCCTGATGACGTGACCCGCCCACCGTAGCCTCCCGATTTTAGCGGTATGGACGATGGTTGGTTCTCTCAGCAGCTGATACAGCTCGTGGTTCATTCACCTTCTCCAATCCCCGTCGTAGATCGTACGCAACACTTTCCGTTCGAAAACTCCAAGGGCGCGTCGGACCTCTGCATGTAGGGTCCATGTTTCGTGCCCATAGAGGACGACCGGTCTAATCACCGTTTTGTAGATAGTTATCTTTGTGTTACGGCGAACTTTATTCGATCGTAGAGTTCTGCGGAGTCCAAAGCAAGCACGATTTCCTGCCACAATGCGCCTCTGAATTTCTCTGCTGGTGTCGTTGTCAGCGGTCACCAGTGAGCCCAAGTACACGAATTCTTCAACCGCCTCGATTTCATCACCATCGATATAAATTCGGGGTGACGGGCGCGATGATTCCTCCCTGGAGCCCTTTGCCATCATGTACTTTGTCTTCGACACATTAATGACTAATCCGATTCACCTGGCTTCACTCTTTAGTCGGATGTACGTTTCCGCCATCGTCTCAAATTTACGAGCTATAATATCAATATCATCTGCGAGGGGCCCATATAGCCGAGGCGGTAAACGCACGGGTATTCAGCATGACCATGCTGAGGGTGACGGGTTCGATTCCCGGTCGGTCCAGGATCTTTTTGTAAAGGAAATTTCCTTGACTTCCTTGGGCATATCTTCGTGCCTGCCACACGATACACACATGCAAAATGGTCATTGGCAGAGGAAGCTCTCAGTAATTAACAGTGGAAGTGCTGTGGAAGTGCTCATAGAATAGCTGAGAAGCAGGCTTTGTCCCAGTGAGGACGTTACGCCAAGAAGAAGAAGAAGAAGAATCATCTGCGAAACCAAGCAGCTGAACGGGTTTCGTGTAAATCGTACCATTCATGTTGATCCCCGCTCTCTTTATTACAACCTCTAACGCAATGTTGAATAGCAAGCACAAAAGACCATCACCTTGTCGTAACCCTCTGCGGGATTCAAAGGGACTCGAGAGTGTCCCTGATACTCGAACTACGCACATCACTCGACCCATCGTCGCCTTGATCAATCGTATCAGTTTATCCGGGAATCCGTTTTCGTGCATAATCTGCACGAATCTGTGGTGTGTGGGCACATTGTATTCGCGACATTTCTGCAACACCTGGCGCATGGCAAACATCTGGTCCGTTGTAACGCGTTCACCCATTAATCCAGCCTGATATTGCCCCACGAACTCACTTGAAATCGGTGATAGACGGCGGCATAAAATTTGAGAGAGTATCTTGTGGGCAGCGCTCAGTAGTGGGATCGCGCGGTAGTTCCCGCAATCCAACTTGTCGCCCTTTTTGTAGAAGGGACACATGATACCTTCCATCCATTCCTCCGGTAATACTTCCTCCTCCCAAATCTTGGTAATGATCCAGTGTAGTGCTCTCACCAGTGCTTCTCCAGCGTATTTTAGAAGCTCGCTTGGTAGTTGATCTGCTCCAGCGGCTTTGTTGTTTTTCAACAGGCCAACCTCCTCCTCAATCTCTTGGAGGTCTTGGACGTGCCTCATTCGCCCTCGTACGGTGTTGCAACATTCTCGTCCATGCTACATTCTTCTCGTTTTTCAACTGTTCACATTCGCCGTCGTACCAGTCGTTTCTGTGATTCGGAGTCGCGAAACCTTTCAACTAGCCGAGGTACTACCTATGGCGGATCGGATGTCCCTCCAGCCATCTTCAAGTGTAGCTGCGCCAAGCTGCTCTTCCGTTGGTAGGGCCACTGCTAACTGCTGCGCGTAGTCTTGAGCCACTTCTACGTTACGAAGTTGCTCGATGTTGAGCCGCGGCGTTCGACTTCGACGCGTGGTGATAACTGTCGAAAGTTTTGAGCGCATGCATACAGCGACTAAGTAGTGTTCCGAATTTCACGTCACTGCGCGTAGAACGTTTTTTTCTCGTCATTAGGTTTCCCTTCGTGTGGGCAGTGACGTTGATGATGTTGTAGTTGAAGAAACGGCGCTTAACTCTCAACATGCACATTACACATCCTTGTGTTTATCGGCTGCCACCCGATCACACGTTGTCGCATCTTGCCCAACACTATAAATCCTGTTCCCAGTTCATTGGTGGTGCCACAGCTTTGGTAGAAGGTAGCCGCTCGATGCCCGCTTTTCCACAGGGGCTGTCCATAAACCACGTGGTCATTTTTTTGGGACTTCTCAACCCCCCCCCCCCCCGCGTGGTCATTAGTCCATACAAAATTTTTTATTCGTCCATACAAAATCGTCATTGGCCGAACCCCCACCCCCCCCCCCCCCCCCTCATGACCACGTGGTTTATGGACAGCCCCCACACTTTCTGTCCAGTCCAACAAAGTTCCTGCAACGCCACGATGTCGAAGTTGCGGGGATGTAGTTCGTCGTAGATTATCCTGTCATATCCTGCGAAACCTAGTGATTTGCAACTCCATGTTTCAAGTTTCCAATCGTAGCCCTTATTTCGTCGCGTGGGTCTTTGCCGATTGTATCGAGTCGTATTTTCTCATATGTTATTCGCAATGGGGATTGTTACGGGTGGCTTATTGGGCCTACGCCAACACTCCTGTCTCGCCGGAGGGCCTTCATACCAGTTTGGGACAACACGCTGATGAGGCTACCACCTTTGCTCTAGCTGGGCGTGATGCAGCATTTCTTACTCAGCCGCTGGATGCCAGAACAGACGCTGTTTGAGCCGCACCTCCTTGGTGAACAGACGCTCGGGTCGTACCTCCTCAATCTAGCTGAAGTTAGACGGACAACAGTACCCAGGCTGCACTACCAGCTAAGCACACAACTCTTAGCTGGCGGTCTTTGTCATCGCTTGACCCGTGGAAGCATTAAGAAGGAACTTTTGAGGACCAGACCAAAACAAACATATTTGTTCTAACTCCAAAAAGTTCTATAGCCTAGGCCCTCTGATTGAAAACCACTGACCTACCCCGTAATGTGCAGAAAGTAGTCTACATCATAGGAAATGGGAGAAGAGTGTGTAGTATGTGTGGGTGGAAACTGCACGAGCTGATTGCTCATTGATATGCGACACGGTTTCGGAATAAAATTTCGTCCACATCACACGAAGTCGAACGCGCGTTCACCACACCACCACCGCGCACCGGTGGTACCGTCACCTCACCGCACCGTATGGATTCTATTGCGGGTGTCTGTCTAGCTGAGCTAACGACGACGGCGACGTAGCTTCTGTCTTACTGCTGCGGAGTGCTGAGCCGACGATTCCCCTTGGGGAGGCTGCTGGCGTTTGATTTTTTTTCAACCGTTTGACCGTGGTAAGGATGTGGATTTGGTAGATGACCAGCGGGATATACCGGAAATCGCCACTTGTCACCAGTTTGTCGTGGTAGTTACGGGGTAATGAAGTACTTCCCATG
Organism: Aedes albopictus; assembly: GCF_035046485.1. Lineage (NCBI taxonomy): Eukaryota > Metazoa > Arthropoda > Insecta > Diptera > Culicidae > Aedes > Aedes albopictus. Next base: position 71,469,196 of record NC_085138.1, on the reverse strand, counting down.
GATGATGCGCTTCTTAGTTTTGTGATTTGATATGAAACGGTTGGGCTCAATGTCATGAGAAACAGACGGGATTGGATTGAATTCAATCTGTCAAATATGTGAATGCTTCTTCCGATTGAGTGAAACAATATTGATTCAACCCCGACTCATGGGTCTACTTTTTGATGGTGCAAAAATGTCACGTATTGTAAACTAACCTTCGACCTACAACCAACATGCTCATGGACTCGAACAGATCTAGTGATGCACAGATATGAGTGAAAAATCCTATGTTTTGTTTTATCTATAGCAGAAAACGTGCCTAAGACAAAGAAAAATGTCAATTCACTATAATCAACATAAAGAGTCACATGTTTGTGCCTCATTTTTTTAACTTTCAGTAGTTAGTCTGTAAGTTCCACTGAATCAATTTAGGAGTCAAAACCTATGTGCAGGAAGGTGAAACAAAATGAGAAAAGAAGATTCTATTGTGGGTGCCGAGGCATTGTGCAAATTTTTTGTCCTCTCGTTTTGCACTGGGAGGCTTTCATCTCTGGTACAAGACGAAGGAACAGATCACACAATCTAAAGACATTTTAAATCAAATACCTATGTGGAAAGTAATTGATAAGCAAGAAGCTTTTGAAGTAGGTATCAACTAACATCAATATATTCTTCAAGTACGTACTATGACATAAAATTACTGCGTTGCTACAACAAAACATTCTCGGGAAAAACTATTTACTGATTTCTCAGTAGGTATAGGGCTAGGTATAGGGTGTCCAAAAAAAAATGTCGAAAAAATACCTTCCAAACCACCATTATTTCACAATGGATTGGGACTCTGAAAAAAAGGTTCCATAAAAAGATATATGAAGATCTAAAAATGGAAAAAATAGACTAATCCACCTAGTGATGATCTTGTCAAATACGTACTTATGATAGCATCTAGTATCAATAATATTAAAGTATCCCTGAATCCTGATATTACTTGATTTAGAAAAGCATTAATTACACCATTCAACACTAAATTTTGTTATGGGATGAGAAAAAAATAACAGGGGTTTGGGACCCTAGAAGTGTCAAAGTGAAAGAATTTTTTAAAAATATTGGACCGGGCCTTCACAGTTTAAAACCGAAGTTTGTATGGAGAACTTGGGGTGTTCAATTGTTATGTGCATTAAAACACACTGTGCATATATTTAGGCGTTAGACAATAACGAAACTAACCCAAATACCGAAAACGCCTAAAAATACGCACGGCACGTTCTAATGCACATATCAATTGAACACCCCAAGTTCTCCATACAAACTTCGGTTTTAAACTGTGAAGGCCCGGTCCAAAATTTTCAAAAATTCTTTCACTTTGACACTTCTAGGGTCCCAAACCCCTGTTATTTTTTTTCTCTTCCCATAACACCAAATTTTGTAAAATTTTGTCGAGCAGTGTTATAGTCACTATCGTATTGGGAAACTTATTGGTGGTAGCCTGACGTTATGTTCAGCTTATACACAGAGCCGAACAATATCCAAATAAATAGTACCAAAGCTGTGGCACCATCAATGAACTGGGAACAGTATTTATAGTGTTGGGGAAGATGCGACAACGTGTGATCGGGTGGCAGCCGATCAACGCAAGGATGTGCATGTTAAGTTAAGGGCCGTTTCTTCAACTACAGCATCATCAACGTCCACTGCCCACACGAAGGGAGACCTGATGACAAGAAAGAAGCGTTCTTCGCGCAGTTGGAGCAAACATACGATGTTTGCTCTCCGCAAGACGTGAAAATCTTTGTCGGCGACATGAACGTGCAGGTAGGATGGAGGAAATGTACAGACCGGTAATCGGACGAAACAGCCTGCACGCTGTATCGAATGATAGCGGCCAGCAATGCGTAAACTTTGCAGCCTCCACGCGGTATCAGAAAACCAAATCCACCACATTCTAATCGATGGTAAATTCTTCTCGGATATAACCAATGTCCGTACATACCGTAGTGCGAATATAGATTCGGATCATTACTTAGTCGCTGTATGCATGCGCTCAAATCTTTCGACGTTTATTACTACACGGCGAAGTCGAACGCCGCGGCTCGACATCGAGCAGCTGCGTAACGTAGAAGTGGTTCAAGACTACGTGCGGCAGCTGGCAGCGTTCCTACCAACGGAAAAGCAGCTTGGCGCAACTACACTTGAAGATTGCTGGAGGGACATCAGATCCGCCTTAGGTAGTACCTCGGCTACAGCACTACACTTCGCGACTCCGAATCACAGAAACGATTGGTATGACGGCGAATATGAACAGTTGAAAAACGAGAAGAATGCAGCATGGGCGAGAATGCTGCAATACCGTACGAGAACGAATGAGGCGCCATCCACAAATTACGTAACGCTCTAGGGGGAGGGGGGAGTACGATTAAGCGTTACGGTCCATACAAAAAATTCAGGATTCTCATACAAAAAAGCGTTACGGAGGGGGGAGGGGGGGTCGAAAATTGTAGATTTTAGCGTTACGTAATAAATGGACGCTGCCTGAGGCACGTTATAGACAGGCGCGAAACAGGCAGAACTCAGTCTTCCGGATGAAGAAGCGCTAGCAGGAAGAACGAGATCGCGAAGCGATGGAAGAGCTGTACCGCGCTAAGGACACACGAAAGTTCTACGAGAAGCTGAACCGCTCGCGCAGAGGCGTTGTGCCAAAAGCCGGTATGTGCCGAGAAAGTCACGGGTATATTCTCACGAGCGAGCGTGGTCGAGAGGTGGCGGCAGCATTACGATGAGCACCTCAATGGCGACGTTACAAGTACCGAAGGTGGCGCGGTAACAGATCTAGGAGTATGTGCACAGGAAGAAAGACTTCCGGCCCCTGACCTCCAAGAGATTGAGGAGGAGGTTGGCCGGTTGAAAAACAACAAAGCCGCTGGAGCAGATCAACTACCAAGCGAGCATCTAACATACGGTGGAGAAGCAGTGGTGAGAGCACTACACTGGATCATTACCAAGATTTGGGAGAAGGCAACAAGTGTGATTGAGGGAACTACCGCGTGATCACACTACTGAGCGCTGCCTACAAGATACTCTCTCAAATTTTATGCCACCGTCTATTACCGATTGCAAAAGAGTTCGAGGCAATGCTCTGAAACAATGCCTTCTTGGTGGTTCCAGAGAGCCCAAGGGTTTGGCGTCCATAGGATTGTATTCCTGGCTTTTACTATTGTTTAAGATTTGATTGATTGATTTGTCTTTATTAAAGAGACTTTCAGCCCTTGGCTGGTTCAACTCTATATTGTTTTAGAAGACGACCATAACCCCATACTACCCTAACCTTCCTGTTAGAGTGTCTGTTGAGCAGATTTTCCCCCCTATGGTTTAGAAGGAAAAACAAAAGGGTTCGTGGGGCAATATCAGGCTGGATTCATGGATGAACGCGCTACAACGGACCAGCTGTTCTGCCAGGTGTTGCAGAAATGCCGCGAATACAACGTGCCCACACATCACTTGTTCATCGATTTCAAATCGGCGTATGATACAATCGATCGAGAACAGCTATTGCAGATTACGCACGAATACGGATTCCCGGATAAACTGATACGATTATTCAAGGCGACGATGGATCGAGTGATGTGCGTTTTTCGAGTATCTGGTACACTCTCGAGTCCCTTCGAATCTCGCAGAGGGTTATGGCGAGGTGATGGTCTTTCGAGCTTGCTGTTCAACATCGCCTTAGAAGGTTTAATAAGGATAGCGGGGATACACGCGAGTGGAACGATTTTCACAAAGTCCGTGGCGCTGCTTCACGCAGAAAAATAATGTGTAAACACAATTAAATTCTAGTTCAAATCAACCGATTTTTCAGTTTACTATAGCGACAAACTGATTTCTAGTTCAAACTGAACTGTTCACGGTCAGAAAATTCACTCATTTTGGAGCTAAAGTGGGACAACTCAAAAATGAGTAAATTTTTTTTTTCCAGCGATAGCGCTGGCCCAAGTGCGAAAAACTCATCAGTTTAAGTCGTATAATTTTTGCTGATGTGAAGAATATTATACGGCCTAAATTGGTTTGATTTTTACACTTGGGCCAGCGCTATCGCTGGAAATGCAATTTACTCATTTTTTGAGTTGTTCCAGTTTAGCTCAGTTTTGTGTGAATCTTACTCATTTTAGAGTAACATTTTCTTAGCGTGGTCCATTGTTTGATAATACAAATATTTGCATTTGTCGAAATTTTTGACAGTTGGTTAAAACAAACAAAGATTTGGTAGTTTCAACATAAAATAACGGATTGTTTTAAACGACTGCATTTTTGCCACTAACAAAGTCGAAATGTGATTGTGTTGTTGACGGCAGCTCCTGCGGCAGCTCGGAAATCTATTTTTAGACACTCGGAAAGCGAAGTGGGAACGAATAAAAAAAGACAAAAAGGCGAAACCGACGAACTTTTTGGGGATGCTATTTTGAGAACCTGCGCGTTATCCATCACGGCCAAAACTGCACTTGGAAGTTGGAGTGATGGATTTGAAACATATTCTTCGTTGTGGCGATGTTGGGGTGAACATTTTAAAGATGTGTGAGTGCTTTCGGGCTATGTTTGTGGTCCCCCTTTTTTTTGAAACAAATGAAGTTTTTAACGTTATATAGAATGATAGGAATTGATTGTTTTGATCGATGAACTCCAAGTAAGAACAAATAAATATAACTTTGGAATAAGAAAATGCTCAGTTTGGAAATCAACCATGCGTTTCACGCTATGTCCAAAGGGAAGTATTATGAAAATCGAATGAACCTCAAATGTCATTCAATAGAATCGTAGCTTTGGACCTCTAGTTTCAGAATCTGTGCGGTTTAAAATATTTCATCTTGGGTTTTTTGGTATTTTTGATTTTTTCCTATTTTCCCATAAAAATATCGAAAAAAGTCATTTTAAGGTCAATTTCGTCCCATATAAAAATGTATGGGGAAAAAACCCAAGATGGATTATTTTAAACCACGCATTTGTTGAATCTAGAGGTTCAAAAATATGATTCTACTGAATAAATTTTTAGGTACATTCACTTTTCATAATACTTCCCTTTGGACATAGCGTGCGTTTTATTATTTTAAACGAGCCTCATTTCTCTGCGTGTTGGTTTCGCTGATAAAGTGATAATATTAATATTATAACTCGTTAATTTGAGGCGGAAACGTACATCCGACTAAAGAGTCAAGCCAGGTGAATCGGATTAGTCATTAATGTATCGAAGACAAAGTACATGATGGCAAAGGGCTCCAGAGAGGAATCTCCGCGCCCGACACCCCGAATTTATATTAACGGTGATGAAATCGAGGCGGTTGAAGAGTTCGTGTACTTGGGTTCACTGGTGACCGTCGACAACGACACCAGCAGAGAAATTCAAAACGCTGATTAGACCGGTCGTCCTCTATGGGCACGAAACATGATTCCTACGTGCGTGCAGAGGACCAACGCACCCTTGGAGTTTTCGAACGGAAGATGTTGCGTACTCCGAGCAGTAGGGAATAACAACAGCATAAGGAGCTGAGTTATTTGGGTGAAATAACTGAATAATAGAATCGATTATTTTTAAGTTATTAACATAACATATTATGTTGTAAACTTGTCTGCCATAAGCGGCAAAATAACAAATATCATAACAAAAAAAAGTTCTTGGAAAACCATTTTAATAACAATTCAACATATTGTGCCAAGAATGCTAATAATTTCTCGGAAAAATTACTTCTGGAATTTCTAAGAAGATTACGCCAGAAGTTCTTTTGAAGACTTCCCAGGGTATCGAAGGGTTCCTCCAGAACTGCCAAGTGTTTTTTCCGAATATTATTTTCAGGAAATTTCAGAGATTTCGTTCAGCAATTTCCTTTCTAACTGAGTACAAACATAGAACAAAACCGAAGGGCAGACAATAACAAAACTCGCACTGCAACAAAACATGTTATTGATGTATAATTAAGTAAATGTAGCTTGATTATAACAAAATGAGACTGTCCAACAAAATTTGTTATGGAAAACCTATGCCTTGATAATTAAATAATAACAAAACAAGATCTAAAGACAAATTATGTGATTTCGTAGTAATTAATTTGATATTCTCCTCTGCTCGAGACCATCTACGACGGAGTGAAGATGGAAGACGGGACATGCAGAAGGCGAATGAACCACGAGCTGCATCAGCTGCTGAGAGAACCATACCATAATCCATACCACGAAAATCGGGAGGCTACGGTGGACGGGTCACGTTATCAGGATATCGGATAGCAACCCGACTAAAATGGTTCTCGAGAGTCATCCGACCTTCCAAGAAGACGTGGAGCGCAGCGAGCTAGGTGGGTCGACCAAGTGGAGGACGATCTGTGGACCCTACGCAGAGGAGACAAACAGCCATGGACCGTGTGGAATGGAGACGGCTACTATGTACAGCAGAGGCCACCCGGCCTTAGCCTGATCGGTAAGGTAAAGTCCTATGGCTCCTGCTTGGAAAAAGCCAGAAGCTTTTTCAGAGAATTCTCCAGGAGTTCCTTCTAGAAATTCTATAGGAGTACGTTTTGAAAACTTATCAACATTCTCTGCTGAAAAACTTTCAGAAGTTATTAATAGGAATACTGTTCAAGTTTCTTCTGAAAATCCTCCAATAGTTCCTTGTGGAAATCCTTCAGAAGTACCTTCTTAGACTGTTGCAGAAGATCTTTCTGCGAATCCTCTAGGAGTTTCTTCTGAGAAATCTTAAAGAATTTCTTCCTAAAATGGAGAAATTCCTACATAGAATTTCTGGATCCAACATTAAACTCATATAGGAATCCTGGAAGAACTTCTGAAGGATTTCCCGAAGAAAGGCCTTGGAACCCTATAATCCTTCCGCACCCACGCCGTTGTAAAAAGTACAACACTACCAAAAACCTTGCTCGTCGTATACAGTGCAAGCAAAGAATAAGAATATCAAGAATGACTCCTCCGCTGATGCTCGGGGGCACTGAAGAGAATTGTCAGACAAAAGAGGCACAAAACAAGCAACCTGCGACGATTGCTTTTTATCCCTACTGGTAACAGATAATGACATGATCTCGAAATTTTTTGTTGCAGACAAAACGGAAGCTGAATTTGTTGCGTACTTTTCAACTCGTGATTAATCAATTATTTCTAACCCAAAGTCGAAACTGTTTGATGATAGAGCTTCACCAGAGTTGCAGTGTTTACCGACTCGAAGTTACCGTTCGAAAATCGTAATGCAAGGCTTGAAAATCTCTAAACTCGTGGTGTACGATGTTAATCCCATTATTTTCAATTTGGGACAAACTTATGTTGCATGGGTTTGTTTGTCGCAACAAATACAGGTTGCAACATTGTCATTATTGTTGCGCGATGGATGAATTTTGATTCACTGTCGGGGGGACATTACCGCAGCGCTATCTGCGGATAAAAGTTCAACCTTCATGTGGTAGTGTGCGTTACTGATTGTATGCGGATACCAAAACATACGCACACCACCTTCTTTTATGATAAATCACGAACACTGTTACAGAGAGTTTCCACCTTGATACGCTTAGAGAGCGCCACTTGTCTAGTCGCTTGACGTTTACATGGAAAAAGGCAAGAGATGTCATTTCTTCTATTTTTATTCTTTGGTGAAAGTGTGCTGCAGTTTTGCCATCAAATAGGCGCGCGTCGTGAAAGGTTAAGGAATTTGGAGGAATCTACAGAGGTAATCCTTGAAATTTCTAGAAGGAACTTCTTGTATGAAGTCCTACAGAGACTTCGCAGTCTTAAGGGGAATGGAAAATACCAGTTTTTGATTATTCCCGACGTTTCGGTTCATTTGGGACCTTTTCCAAGGGTTCATTCTTTAAGGTTATCTGGTCAAAAACAGTTTTGCTTAATTTGAAAAGTCATACGCTTGTCTTGGTTTAGTTTTAGTCCGATGGACCATCGTGATGTGTACAAACTGTTTCTTCTTCGGCGGCCTGGAATTCGGGTTCTATCTTCACGATCTTCCACTATCACTGTTACATCGATAATTGCAACACCTAACATTTTTTATTGAGTTATCACATATGAATATTTTGTTGTTAAATCCCTAATCTATCATATTGTGGGTGAGCAAGTTCATTGTTTTCTTTTGGGTTTACCCTAACATACGCACATGAAGAAATAACGAGATGCAATTGCCCGACTGCCTCCTGGAAGAATAATACTTCTGTATACCTAACCCAACTGCTGCTGCTGCTCAGTGTTCATCACTCAAAGGGGAAGCAGTTTGCAAAGCCCGCACTTGACAAGCTGCTTCGGATTTTACATATGTTCACTCAATCCAGAGGACTCATCCTGCGTCCCACCCACGATCTCCCTTCCGTCCGTCTTCGACCCGGGGGATTGTTATTTTGCGTATAGGCATTTGCTGTGCATCCGGGTAGGTAGGTCTACATTTTGTTTGTCGAGCAGGCGATGCACTGCACATGTATGTAAGCGCAGTGCACTACTCGTAAAAGGCAATTGGCTGTGCATTTCTGCAGGATAATTTAATTGTTTATTTCACTGTTTCGATATGTGATATCAGGCTCAGCTCCAGTGTGAGTGGTACAGTGTGTGCGTTGTATCAGTGTGAATAGTCGAGTCGAGGGCTTATGTTGTACAGCACTTCCATTAGTTGGAGGATGTTTTTACAACTGAAACTAAGAGGTCTGTTTACCGACACAGGAAATCAATTGTTAGTTGATATACATGAGGAGCTTACATTTCAAGAGGATTTAAATGATCAGAATAGGATTTTGTTTTGCTAGGTTTGGTTATTCTGTGGAAGTGGTTTTGCACGAGAGGAAGTTTATTGTAATGAACTATTTACATATGCTCTTTATTTTACTGATATAAGCATAAATATAATTGATGACCTATAAAAAAAAGATTTTTAAAGTAAATAGTTTTGAAACACCCCAGCTACCTTAGTGTAGGATACCGAAATTGATTTGCACGAACTAAATTTTCTACATGCAGCAATGCATTGCTTCATGCATAAATCAATGCTCTTTTGGAAAATCAATTCGGAAAAGTGTTCGAAACACTTTCTTCCAATGGTTTCATCTCCATCTGTTACCCAATCTGAAGCCACCCATCTCCACTCCACATATTCCCCATCGCTGATGATTCAACAAACCTCTGTTCGATAAAAGTGCAATATGAATTTCAAAGTTGGAGAAACTTTTATTACTGTCGTTGCATATTTTACATATTTTTCATATCGGTACAAAGTTTTTTCGATTGCGAACTGTTTCTCTACGTTTGTCGCTCTGCAAACACTCGCTTCCCCCTTTCATCGTTATATGCACTAAATTGTCGAGGAAGAGGGATACGAATGAGAAGATTGATGAAAATATTGCCATCGGATGTAAAGTCTTTGTAGATTTCTCAGCAGGAATTGGTGTGGAAAGCGCCGTTTAAATAAAATAATCCACTCCATTTACATAAGGCATCCGATTTTTTTTTTCTGATTTGTTTTGAGGAGTATCAAACTGCATTCAAACCTTTTTCGACCATCCTTTTAACTTATGTCGGTTTTCAACGTCAACTTTTTATGCCCGAAATATAAGTAAAAGACTTTCACTAAAAGTCAATTTCAAAAATCTTTTAGTCTAACTTATTTACTTTCAGTCCTGAGCACCCATTGTGGTGCAGACTAGAGGATCAAATTGAAATATCTGTATCCTGCACGATTGCCAGCTATTGTCTTAACCCGTGGCCAGGTCAAATTTCAATCGACTTCCTTTATTTCGTTGTTGATGTTGTGCCACCGTGAGACTCTGCTCTGGGTCTACCTCAGCTGTGATGTCTTACTGAGTTCCAATCTAACGCTTGCTTACAGATTTCGTTTCCGCCCCTGCGTAAAGTGTAGTCGATCCACCACCTGTTTCGGTCCCGAATTTCTGTCGCTATCGCACTTTGATGACATCGACGATGGAGCTCCACGTTGGAGATCCAATTGTGAGGCCACCATGCACGAGTTACATACCGCAGGCATCTATTGTTGAAGACTTGTAGCCGTTGAGTGCTCTCCACTGATACACACTAAGTTTCACTGGCGTGCATCAGCACAGATTTCACGTTCGAGTTGAACATTCGGATTTTGCATACATTTCTTAATCTCGCAACAGCAGCCCTCGGCTTCTTGATCCGTGCACCTGTGTCGATCTTGGTGCCGCCATCGGCCGCCATTTGGCTACTAAGACATTATTGGAAGCTTTCAACATTCACCACTGCTTGCCCAGCTACCGTGAAGCTGAAAGGGTTGACCGTATTCACATCCAACGATTTGGTCTTGTTGACGTTGACGATCAGACCTCCTGCCGCGGAGCGTTTGGCAAGATCATCGAGCTTGCTCTGCATATCAGAGCGCCGTTGAGCTAGGAAAGCAACGTCATAAGCCAGTTTGAAGTCATTTAGGTACTCCATGGTAATGGGCCGCCCCAGCAACCCACGATTTGGTTCACGATCAATCACACCTACCAGGATCTCGTCGATTACGATGAGGAACAGTAGCGGTGATATGTAGTATCCTTGCCAACAGTAGCAGTGACATCCTTGCCTCACTCCAACAACGATCCGGATGTGATCGGACAAAACACCGTTGTGCAGTACTCTGCACGAAAAGCCCTGTACTGTGCTTCAATGAAGCCGATGATTTTCTTCAAGGATACCCTTGCGTCTGAGGGCTCCCCACATGTTTTCGTGATGTTTCGTGAGACATTCGAAAGCTTTTTCGTAATCAAAGATCCCCAGATAGAGACTCTTGGAACTCATTGATTTACTCTAGGATGATACGGATCTTGACCATATGGTCCACTGTTACCCTCACTCCCATGAGCTCTAACTTTCTGCTTCGGCCCTCAAGACACTCTTTCAGGGTCGGCTCGGATACTGATCGGGAATACAAACACGAGGTATCTCTTAATTATCGGTCGTTTATTGTGGGTACTTACAGTATTCGTGTAGGTGTGTGTGTGTGAGTGTGGACGGTGGCCGGCCGGCGTGGGGATCTCTGCTGCGACGAGCGGTGACTTCGTAGGATGGGAACTAACGATGGGCGGTGGGGCAATGCCGAGACTGCGACGTAGGCAGCGACGGGGACGTCGGATCGGGCCAGTTACCACGCGGTCGATCGGGCTTTGGGTGCTACGACTTCCCTGGCGAAGACCTCAAGGCGGCAAGTGACGGAGAGGGCGGAATGGACGCTCGACCTCTTCTGCTGGTTTCTGACCACTTCTTCTCCTTGGGTGGTACTCATCCGACACCGGATGGGACTCGCTGTCCACGCTTCAATCCTTCAGTCCTTCAATCCACACTATACAGCGGGTGGATTAATTGAGGGAAAACCACCTCAATTTTGGTAGTTAATACCAATGGGTCTTAATGGGAAACTAGGGAAATGGGGTCCAATAAGGACTATGCTAACCGGTCCACTTTTTCTCAACAATTTACCTGATTCTTCAGTATTCAGCTCAGGAGTAACTTCTCCATTTAAATAAACTTCACTTGAACACTAACGTGATACTCCACGTTTTATAATAACTTCCTCTGACTTTACGACCTTGACACTTGTCCTTATCGGACCGGTAGCTTGTAGTAAACCCTGCTTTTTTTCCCGTCCGAATTCTAAATCTATTAATATTCTCACACGCGCCTATTTTGGTTTTTCATTTCGTCCGAATTAAAAATAAAAGAATTTCTCACACGCGTCCGTCCATCGCAAAAATCACCAACAGAATGAGAAAACAGCCAAACTTGTTTTCGTTCAAGCCTGACTCAAAATCTATCGCCGTTCCATTCTCACATACGCTTCTATTATCTCACCAACACTCTATCTCACTTCTCCCATTCACTCTCTGTATCCATCCAAACCCTGCACGGACATTCTGCCCATCATGAGCTTGGCAGTCAGTCAATCCATCTCTTTTTTCTGTCTTCTATCGTGTTATTCTCTTTCATTCATTGTGCGGCTATCCGTATCAAAACAAGCGCACGCAAACATCGCCATCTAATCATCAAATTCATCAATGCCGAGCAGCCGTTCTAGTACTGCCTAAAAGCACGCTCAATATTTTCCAATCCATTACTCAGAATCAAACCTTATTCACCCAATCCCCAAATTTCCCTTTCCCATTCCATGTCCCAAATGTCCCATTTTCCTTTCTTATCCATTATCCATTGCATTGCCCAAATTTCCCATTAGTCCATGTTCCCTTTGGTGGGCGTTGTTTGGTAATGTGTAATTTGTGTATTCAATCTGACCGTTCATACTGGAGTGTTCTCATTCATTTTACCTATCTCCTATGCTCTGTTTTACCTTAAGGTCATTCAATATTATTTCTCTAATATTTTAATCAAATATTTCTGATTGGAATCTTTATTTTGTGTTTAATTTTGTGTTTATCATTATACAGGGTGTTAGGTTCATGAGTGCAAACTTTTTAAAGGGTGATAGAGGACCATAAATGGTGAAAAAAATTGTTCTACGCATATGGTCAAATCTCAACCGTTACGTAGTTATTGAACTCCCCATGTTTTTGACTCTTATTGCCTTAACTGGCTATAACTTTAAAATGGTCAAACTTATCGCAGTTTTTTAACGCTTATTCGAAAGATTATTGAAATTTCTATCAAATGGCATTTTTGAACCGATTGGTTTAGCTGAATAACTAAGTTTTCTAGAGCAAACTAGCTAAAAATAGTGTGTTTTTATTTGTTTATGTCCATTATCTTTAAAACATGCGTAATAAATTAAAATTCTTTCTTTGGCAAAGTTGTTGCCCCTGTTCCACTCTACAATTTGTTCTTTGACGCAAAACTTCTAACTCTTATCGTTTTCTTGCAATTTTGATTTGAATGTGTGGCACGGTGCGCAAAAAAGTGCTTTCCATGACGATTGCAAATTTCTGATCTGAAATGCGACGTTTAAATCGAAATTGCAAGAAAACGATAAGAGATAGAAGTTTGATGTTAAAGAACGAAATGTCGAGTGAAACAGGGGCCACAACTTTTCCAAATAAAGAATTTTAAATTATTACGCATTTTTCAAAGATAATTAACAAAAACGAATTAAAACACACAACTTTTAGGCAATTTGCTCTAGAAAACTTAGTTATTTAACTAAACCGATCGGTTTAAAGATGCCATTTGATAGAAAATTCAATAATCTTTCGAATAAGGGTTAAAAAAGTGCGATAAGTTTGACCATTTTAAAATAATAGCCAGTTAAGGCAATAAGAGTCAAAAACATGGGGAGTTCAATAACTACGTAACGGTTGAGATTTGACCATATGCGTAGAACAATTTTTTTCACCATTTATGGTCCTCTATCACCCTTTAAAAAGTTTGCACTCAGGAACCTAACACCCTGTATTTATTTTTAATACTATGGCGCTCATGCTCTTCTTGCCGAACAGCAGTATGCTGCAGGTCTGTTCTCTCATCCGGTTTGAATTTGTGCGCCATCTCTACGTGAGGCTTGACACTACACGCAGCCGTCCATTCCCTAGTTCGTCGAGTTAGATAAACGCCCAAAACGAATACCCGAGACAACTATGGCGGTTTACCTTCTTCCGTCGTACCTTGTTATATAAGGCGCGCTGTGACGTACCACGACTCTCTTTCTCTTCACCTCTACTACCAGCGAATCGTCATCGTCATCACGGAAGTGGATCACCCAAAACCAACGATACGAAGAACCCGAGTGCATGGTTAAGATAATTGTAATACCAATTTAGTTTGTAATTAAAGTGAAGTAGTTTAAGCAATTAAAGTGAAGTGAATTTAGTGAAATGAATAAACGATTTAAGTTGAAATAGTGCCATGTTAGTACTGTGTATCCGTGCCGCCATAACTCCCAATGAAAGTTTCTCCAGTGGACCTGAAATCTACATCTCTGCTCGCTGTGCTACCGACAGTGAGAGTGCCACTCTCGCTCTGTTAGGGCTTATCTCTTACGGTAAAAGTACCTAAACGGTAACACCACACAGGATCGTGCGGCACTCTTCACCCGTATCCGAGTAAGGATTACTATACAGAGAACTTTGAGAACGATACACAGTAACATGATGCCCCGCCAATTATCGCATACAGTCTGGTCACCCTTTTTGGATACCTTTACTAAGACGCCTTGCATTCAGCCAACCGAAAATATCGCGGTATCCCATATGTTGCAAAATAGATGATGCAGCAGTACCCTGTTCGATTTTATACTACGGATTGCTGTTTCTATCTCCTGCAATGATGAAGCTTCGCTGTTGACACGGGGAATGCATCGAACCCTTGACGGATCATGATGAGGTTTTGTTGATGGAGTGACCGACACTGACAAAGGTTTCCAAAGTGCTCGAACCAGCGTTTCAATTGGTCAGCCGGGTCGGTCAATAACTGCCCAGACGTGTCACTCACAGCCATCATAGCATTTATCATACTCACACTAAGGTGACGTGAAACATCGTAGAGGAGACGGATGTCACCGGTGTTTGCAGCTTTCTCGTCTTCGACAACTAGGAAATCTGCCAACGTGTTTTTGTCCCATTTACATGAGCGTTTCCTTCTCGAGAGCTTAGTGGCGCTGACGAGCTACGGCTTCGGCTCCTCGTATTTTCGCTCGCTGTATCGCGGCTTTGACATCCCTTCGTTCCTCTATCTACACGTGTCATCTGTGATCCACTCTAGGTGCGTAGCTCACTCGAATCATTGTCGCCAGTGGCAATGAAGTGTTTCAGAGGGCACTACATTGTCATTGTTGCCACAAAACTCTGCAAACAGCTCTCCGTTTTCGCACATTTATCCGAAACCATGGCGTCCCATGACGTGCTTATAGTCCGAGTTGTCGGAACCAACCTTCGCGGATCTTGATATCACCTTTCAGAATCTTGTCCACGACAACATTCAGTTGGCTGTAAAAGTTCTCTTTGTCTTGCCATTGGGCATCATCGGCTGGTGCGTAACATTGGATCATGGTAAGGTTTCGAACCCGTCTAGTCTAGTCTAGTCTAGTCTAGTCTACACATACACAGCCATTCATTGAAAGAATCCTGGAAAATGATAGAATCGACTAATCCCATCATTTTTCTTGTCATTATTAATTCTTGCAGTACATCGGAGATGTAGTGCAAGAGTTAAAGCGGCCAGGCCTACTGTGCAGCGTTGTTATTGTTAATTAAATCAAAGAACGGGGACATCTCGTACCAACCGTTCCGTATACGTATCGTGAATATGAAATATTAACGGTGGGAGTGACGTTGCTAAGAAGGTTAATCTCACTCCTTGGTCCTTGGTTTCCTGGGATGGGACACAGGTATTTCCCCCTAATGTCCTGGCCCTTATGCCTAGGCTTAAGCGCCTTTACTCGCTCTCTGAAACGAAAAGAAAAAAAAAAAACTAACGCCTCCTACTATTACAGGAATCTATATTTCCAAATTGTCAATAATTACCACATTAACACCTACGTGCCTGAGGCTTTTTTGCCCTCAATTTCAAAACCAAAATGATATCTTCCTCGAATGAACAGAAAAACAAATAACAACAACAAAGCAGAACAAAATAGTTAATTGATACACTTATGTCACTCCATTACAGAAATTTGAAATGATAATTTTATAAAGTAATATAATGATGTCAGTCCTCCATAGAATATATAGCAAAAAATACAATATAATTAAAATCAGATTGATCTCACCAAATTTCATCCGCAAATTGACTCCAATATCCTTGAATGCTTCCTTCAACCATCACCATCAACACCATACATGCACGAAACACTGTAATTTTCTTCAATGTCATGGTAAGGTTTCGAACCCGTGTTCTGAAACTGGCTACAATTATCCTCTGGTTAATAGGTTCCCACTTCATGAGTGCAGCGTGGGCGTAAGCGATGAGGAGGAAACCAACTCCACGGTGGCGAGGAGCGTGTTCACCTCGTAGGTAAGCCAGAGTACAGCAGAATAGGGCTCGATGCCAATCTCTGTCCTCCTAAGTTCGGCCAACAGACTTCGCTCACTCCTTCTTGTCCGTTGTTTCGCACTAAAACTCGTTGTCGTTAAATCGATTCGTAATCATGAATTCTCGTTTTTCTTTGTAACGGTTTGTGGATTTCGAGAACATTAGGTTGTTGGCATTAGGTCCCCTATCTGCCCTGGTGGGGCTGTCACCTTATAGGTATAGCTTCCGGTGTTGGAGCATTTTACACCTAGCCGCTGCATGACCAAAAAGACGCTGTTTGAGCCGTTCAAATAACGTCTTTAGTTTCCCGACGTTTCGATACGCTTTTTGAAACTTCCTCAGGGGGTACTGAAATTTAACATAAATGCTAATTGTTTGTGTTTATGTCTAATTATTTGAACTTATAATGTTTGTATCGTTATTGTTTCTATGTTATGTCTAATTGTAACTGTGGAGTTTAGCTGTTTGATATGCTGTAAGGTTTAGGTTTGTTATAAAGTGGAAAATTAAAACACTTACAGTTTGGGGGGAAGGATAAGAATTTTCCAATGTGTGCAATTTTAAAAGTAAACTCGATGATAATTTTCCCACTTTATAACAAACCTAAACCTTACAGTATGTATCTTAAACGGCTAAACCCAGCAGTTGACAACACTGTTGCGCTAGATGAATATCCATTCCTAGCAAAATGGAAGAAAATTCGAATGTTCAATATCAATTGAGTTAATTTTAGAGTGGTTCTTAAACTTCCAATTTAAATTTTTATTTCTTTATATATTCAAGCATTACGAAAGAGCAGATTGTTTTACAAAAAATGTCCGTTTTGACCTTTTCGACTTTGACATTGTTTCCGTATTCTGTTACCTGAAACGAATGAGTTCGTGGGAAGTTGTCAAGCTGGCTTCATCGACGGCCAGTCGACAACGGATCAGATCTTCGCAGTACGGCAAATCCTCAAGAAATGGCGTGAATACCAGGTCCCAACGCATAACCTGTTCATTGACTTCAAAGCGGCATATGACAGTATCGACCGTGCAGAGCTATGGAGAATCAAGAAAGAAAACGGCTTTGGGAAGCTGATTTGACTGATTAAAGCAACGAAGGACGCTTTACAAAACAGCGTAAGGGTTTCGGGTGAACTGGAAGTTTTCGATTGACGCGTGTTAAGGACGATCTTCGGCGGTGTGGAGGAGAAGGATAAACCACGAGCTCGCTACACTCTACGGCGATCCCAGCACCCAGAAGGTTGCCAAAGCCGGAAGGATACGATGGGCAGAACATGTTGCAAGAATGCCGGGCAACAACCCTGCAAAGTTGGTGTTCGCGACAAATCCGGTTGGCACAAGAAGACGTGCAGCGCAGAGAGCACGATGGGCGGATCAGGTGGAGCATTAATTGCACTAGTTTACAGCATTTTTGAACTCGGTAAGCTGATGATCATTTTTGGTGTAGAATCATGCCCTGAGTTCGAAAACGCGAAGGAAAAAAATTACAGTAGAGCGGAATTTTTTTCGACTTTCCATACAAGGTTGATGATTTGAAATCAATTTTTGTTCTATTTTTAAGCAAAGTCGCTCAATTCAAACATCTCATTCTCCGTAATCAATGCTCCGATTGAGCTGAAATTTTTACTGTAACTCGCCTACATATAATATGTCAAATAAACGTCGAGAAAGAATTTTTAGGTTGTTTTTTTCTTATTGAAAAAAATACATTTCTTCAAAAAATTTTGGGAATTTTGCTAAAATTTAAGAAGATCGTCCCTAAAACTCGCCAATATCTTGAATTTTATCAATATGACGCAAAACCTGTATTCAGATGATTGAATGGTATTGTATTCAGCTTTCAATTTATGGAAAAAGATTTAAAATTGGTTGAACAAAACGCAATATATTTGAATTTTAGTAAATTACATATTTTGAAAAGTTACAAAACTCGATATTGAGCTAAAACTCAAAAACTGTTCTACTTTAAATTTTTTGAAGGTCGGTTTCGAAATCAGCACTAAATTGTGCTTCAAAAATTTTGGTCGTTGACAGAAGTTCACGACTTTCGTTTTATTTTGTAAACTTGTGTTGGCGAGCATCGGACCTGACCGAGGATGGAGAGCGGCAGCCACGAACCGTGTATTATGGGGAAAAATTGTTGATTCAGTTTTATCTTGATTTTGATTTTATACTAAATAAATGAAATGAAATGAATTGATTTAGGAAAACCTTCACACAAATTTCGTGAGGAAACCTCTGGTTGAATTTCCCTATAGAATTACATGAGGTGTTTCTGAAGCAGTTCCTTAGAAATAATTTGGGAATTTTTTTGGAAAAATTCTTTAACAAATTTCTGAAGAAATACCTTGAGGAATTCCTAGAGAAATTCCTGGAAAAATCCCTGGTGGACTGTCTTAAAGAACGCCTGGAGGAATCCCTGAAAAATCTCTGGAACAAATTCTTAGTGAAATCTCTGAAGGAGTTTCTGGTGTAATCCCTGGATAAATTCCTGGATGAATTCCTGGATGAACCACTGGAAGAATTCCTAGAGGAATCCCTGGATGGATTCAAGGAGGAATTCTTGAAGGAGTTCTGGGAGCAATCCCTGAAGAAACTTTTGAAAAAATCCCTTGAGGAATTCCTGGTGGGATTTCTAGAGGAACTTCTGGAGTAATTAATAGAGGAATCCTTGGAAAATAACTGGAGGAATTCCCGAAGCAATTCTTGGAAGCATCTTTGGAGCAATTCCAAGACGAATTTGTGAATGAATTGCAAGAATTGTTGGATATATGTCAAAGAATTCCCCAACAAATTCTTGTAAGAATCCCTGCAAGAATTTCCGGAACAATCCCTTAAGCAATTCTTGGAGAAATTCCTAAAGGAGTTCTGGGAGGAATTCCTGGAGAAATTTCTGGAAAAAATGACACTTCTGCTGTCTGGAAAAATGTCGTTAAATAAAGTTTTTGTGACTAGTAGAAGAAGCGCCATTCTCTGCCAGGGTCCTGAAGGAATCTCTGAAGGAATTCTAGGAAAAATCCTTGGAGGAATTACTGGAAACATGCCTAGGAGAATTCCTTCAAGAATTTCCTAGGGCACTTCTAGAGAAATCACTGGAGGAACTCCCGAAAAATCCCTGAAGCATTTTCTGGAGAAATTTCTCAGGATTCTTCGGATGAATTCCTGGAGCTATTCATGATGCAATTCCTGCAAGAATCCCGGAAGGAGTTACTGATGAAACCTCTGGAGGAATTCTTCAAAAATTTCTGAATTTCATGTAGCAGTTTCTGAAGGAACCCGACTAAAAAATTGTTACAAAAATATAACTTTATTATAACAAACTATGATATGTATACTCATTGTGATATAATCATGTTCAACATCCATGGTGTTGAAATTGGTTCCGCTCGATCTGCAGTTTTAACTAATTTATTAGGAGTTCCACAATCTTGGGCCATTGCTTTGCATCATTTTTATAAATGAAGTTTAAATGCTGCTTCCATAGAATTTCGCTTGTTTTATGCAGACGATGTAAAGATCTTCATGGTTATCAGAGGCCTCGAGGATTGCTGGAATCTACAGTAACTGATCGATAAGTTCGAAGGATGGTGCTCTAAGAATTATCTCACTCTTGGTATTAGTAAATGTAACGTTATTTCGTACATTCGTTTTGATATTAACGGTCTTCAATTAGAACGTGTTCAACAAATTAAAGATTAGGGTGTTACATTGGACTGCGCACTCACTTTTCGCGGACATTATACCAACATTATTTCTAAGGCTAATAGACAACTTGGAACAATTTTCAAAATTTCCAATGAATTCCGTGATCCATTGTGCTTACGAGCATTGTATTGTTCGCTGGTAAGATCTGTTTTGGAGTCGGCTCTGATTATTTGGTGCCCTTATCATGCACACCAAAAAATCGATTGAGGGTTTCAGCAAAATTTTGCTGAATTTTGCCGAGCTGAAGGTTTCAGTAAAAATTTTGCTGGAATTCAGCAAAATTTGCTGATTTGTTCAGTAAACACTGCTGATCACCAGTAACGTTTTGCTGAAATTCAGAAAACTTTGCTGAAAGTTCAGCAAAAAAAAATTGCTGGACCCTTCAGCTCGGCAAAATTCAGCAAAATATTGCTGAAAGCGTTAGTGTGTGCAAACTGGATCACCCGAATTGAGTCGATTCAAAAAAGTTTGTATGATGCGCACTTCGGAATCTCCCCTGGAATGATCCTTTGAATCTTCCTTCGTACGAAAGTCGATGTCGTTTGCTACGACTGGGTACTCTTGAACGTAGAGAGACACTTCAATTCTCAGGCGATATTCATAGCGAAAGTTTTACAAGGCAAGGTAGACTTTTCCGTAATACTTAAAGAAAAATAAACTTATATTATAATGACTACAAACTCTTCATTTTTGTTTTGTGACCCTGATAATCAACAATGCATGGTGCTAGTCAAAGGGGGGTGGTGAAAACTGTGCGGAAAATCACGCTGGTCTCTACAGATAGTCTACCAAACACGCACAGCGTTTGTCAAACAAACATTAAGATGTGTTGGAACGTCATGATAATGAATAAGCCTGTTAAACAAGTAGTATTTAGCGGTAAGTGTACCTGACTAGAAAATTCTAACAAAAATATAACATTATTATAACAAACCCTGATATTTATAACTCATTGTGATATAATCAAGTTTTAATATCTTTGGGGTTTAAATATAGCCGAGGCGGTAAACGCACGGGTATTCAGCATGACCATGCTGAGGGTGACGGGTTCGATTCCCGGTCGGTCCAGGATCTTTTCGTAAAGGAAATTTCCTTGACTTCCTTGGGCATAGAGTATCTTCGTGCCTGCCACACGATATACACATGCAAAATGGTCATTGGCAGAGGAAGCTCTCAGTTAAAAACTGTGGAAGTGCTCATTGAACACTAAGCTGAGAAGCAGGCTTTGTCCCAGTGAGGACGTTACGCCAACAAGAGGAGGAGGAGGAGGAGGGGTTTAAAAATATTATATCTCAATTATATCATATTATGTTATAAGTGTTGTTTCATAGCTTATTGTGAAATAATTTAGTTTCAATTACTTGACATTCTGAAAATAATTTTGTACAATTGTATCAAAATATGATAGGAACTAGTTTTCTTGAAGCTCAAGCTTATATTATACTTTGTTATAATATTTATCAGATCATAACAAAATAGGTTACTATTTTGATTAGATTGGTGTACTTTTAGTTATTTTAACATCATCCTGCACCTAGTTTATAACATTTTTTTTCTCTGTTCGGGACATAACCACTGCGACCAATATTTTGATCTATTGTGGTATACCCCGTGTCCTTTGTATAGTGCATGTCGTATTACTTTATCACCATTGAGAAGTTATAAAGTATTCGGTTTTGTTACAGTAGTCATTTTCAACATAATCGCAAGGAAGGATTCTGATTGATAGGTTCCGCTTTTAACACGCTCCTTTTTCAGTCAAAATTGAATCCCTTAACGAGAACGTCAAGAAATGATACCGATATTGACCATGCATCGGAACCCTAGTCCTTTCTGTTTCAAACCAGTGAACACCGAATAAAAGATTAGGAATACTAACCCATTTATCCTTGTTTCAAGATCCATCTCGGCCACACCTAAAACCGAGACCTATCACTTTCAACAAGGTGTGAAATGTAATAAGGGCCAAAGCGTTTTCCTTTGATTACTCAATTGTGCTGCTCCACTAGCTGGAAGCAGTTAGGACTAGGGTTCGGTTTGGTAGATCTTTCGCCGCAACGCAACCCAAAAAGGTGATCTTACCCACGCTACGGGTTCCGTTAAAGATCGAGCATATTTTAAACCCCCTCAACCATTCATCCCTCAGCACGGGTCGCCTGACACCTTGGATTGGGGTAACCTGTTTGGAGGACTTTTACCCCCGGAACAGGTGGTCCGTAGTGCTATTCTAAGCCGGCAACTACACGGGCAACATAACATAACATAATCAGTTATAGAAATTTTTTATAACATCATAGCACCATGCGTTACAAACTTGTTAGATTTTTCTAGTCGGGTAATGTGTGGTTCAATAATACTAAGGTCATTAGTTCGACACTAAGCTGACAAGAATTGTTTTTTTTTCGAATTTTTTTCAGTAGTATAAGATACAGTTTTACGTCACAATAGTGCACACCGTACATCGCACCCAAGGATGGGAACACTCACTTGCAAAGAGTTACACTCACTTGCAGTTTTCTCAGTTCAGAAGCGTACAATCAAAAAACGATGTATGGACGACTTATGCCTTGTGATTTTGACTAAAAGTTTGCCATATAGAGGGTCACACACGCATACTGAAGTCGTAAGGAAGCTGCGAAGGCAACTCTCCACTGGGTGAATGTAAATTACACTCACCTCGTGGAGAGTCACTTTCACAGCTCCCTCACGACTTTGGGATTCGTGTGCGACCTCTACTCGATTCGGCAAAGTTTCAGACACAACCACAATGCAAAAGTCGTCCATACATCGTTTCTTGGTTGCACGCTTCTGAGCCGAGAGAACAGCAAGTGAATGTAACTCTTTGCAAGTGAGTGTTCCCATCCCTGCATCGCATAAGATATTGTTTCAATATTGCCAATGCACGTATAGCGCCTTCACTTTTGTATGCTTAAGGCACTTTTGCTGCATCTTAGCGACGTAACTTCACAACATAAAACTACGTATAATACGGTCATTATATGTGATTGTATGAGTAATTTATGGTTCGAGCAGTGTTGCTAGCTATTTGATCCAATCACCTCTACATGAAGTTTTCTTAGGTATTTGGGTTATTTATTTATACCAGCTGTTATAAATCAAGGTACATATGAATAAGCCAGCTTAATTTCATCTCATTTTGGTAGCAGTTTACAGGAAAAGTGTTACTTTGACAGTGACCGTAAAAACTGTATGACTTTTGAAAGCTTTTGGCTGTTCCACACTTGGTTCCACAAAATGTAATTATCCCCATATCATTCCTGGTCATCATAATTCATCGAAATTTAATAACGCTTGGCGCATTCTACTGCGACCTCCCCCAAACTCAGAAAAGAGTCTCCATCCAATAACCTACTTAATGAGTACTGGGGATCGATTGGGTCACCAGGGAACCAACAGAAACAGAGATCAACTATGCATATGAGTAGGTACTTCACCACCACTCTCCCTCTCATCAAACGAACCAAACTTACTCGTTTCTTCCGATGTATCAAAAGAACCCTTCACGTTGTACGTACGTATGGGCAGCAGCATGAATATTTGTATCTCTTTTCTTCCGGTACTGTGTGCTTGGAAATGTCTGTCGATCCGAGGTTACCTTGCTAGTAGGATAATAAGTAAAGAAAGTTCAGGCTCAATTCTTCGAAACACGACGACACGGGACCCTATGGATGAGCTACCTTTGTGTATACCATAGAGGCGTAGTTGTGAGGATTATAGGGGTGGTGTTTAGCATACAAAAAATATTTGTAAATAAGATTGTTTATGTTTTCTGAGTAAATCAGGCCAAACATGTCTAACGGTCCTATCTGCAGAAGAGATGCTCTCTTTGGTTTCTCTCTCTTTCGTTAATTCTCAGCTGTTTATTTGTATTATGATTGTCTCCTTGCATTGAACGATGGTCAAAACAATCGCCTTTTTATATGTACTGCAAAAATAGTTAGAAAGTGTACCATTACCTTGCAATAATTGAAAGAGAAAGTGAACAAAGAGAGCCTCTCAAATGCAGATAGGACCTATTGAAATGTTTGGCCTGAAATGTCCCTGCCTGATATCCTAAAACCGATGCGGGGGTGACATTACAAAGAATTGGATCTATTTCTATGCGTCATTTTTTTAGCTAATTGGTCGAAATTTGCGAAATCTTACAATTGTATTTTTTTTTTCAAATAAGCAAAATTATTGTCTTTACATTCGTCATGCATTTCAACATGAGTTCTTCAAGGACAAAAAAATACAATAAAAATCCAACTACGCCAATGAGCAGAAACCGACTCAGGTTCAGTTCATTTCCTCACCTGCACTCGGTGGCGCGTCTGACTTCCTCCGGCCTTGGTCTCATTCGTTTGTTCTTTCCCATCATTGAACCACATTTTACCCTACCTGCTGCAATTGTTGCTATCGGTTTTGTAGTTTTGAGCTAGCCAGTCTCCGGTAGGATTTCGTAAAGAAGAGATAAAGTTGTTGCAGAAGCATATTTTCCGTTCTGAGTTCATGGACCAAGTTTTCGATCCCGGTTTGCGTTCGTATCCATCTTCACCAAATTTTCCGCCAGCGACCGCTCCCACACCTGTACCTGCAGCTGGATGTATGTAGATGAATCCTATTTTTCTCGAACTCTGCCATGAGAAGGAACAAACAGGTAGCAGATTTTTCCGACGAGTTTTACAAGGTTTTTTTTCCAAGTTGCTGTTGAGTTGTTACATCACATGGATGCATCTTTTGCCGTATACATCAGAAGCAGCAACAAGAGTAGTCAGGAGGAAAACTGTACCGAACTGAGGCACAATGGCGGAGGTGAAAGTTGGAAAAAGTCGGGCCCGTTTCTGATGGATAACCTTCGAGTTCGGGAAGGTATTTCTTTGCAGTTTTCGAAGAGAGGACTACAACTGCGTAGATGGCCGTGTAGGAAGGGATTTGGAGGGAACAAAGAGTTTTCCGTCTTTTCATGAGAGGAGAACTTTTTCCAGGCCACATAATCGCTTGAATAATCGGTGAAGTGGAAAGGTTTGGAATGGATATTGCTTGTATATGTGGTTGTAATGCTTTTCAATGGAGCTAATTCAGATGCTAGGGCTAAATATGCTCCATTGTGTACGCTGATTGGCATTGTAATTTTTCAAGGCTTGAAACCTGAATGAAGAAAATCTGGACAAAGTATGTCCTTCTACTTCATCCTCTACTTGTATCGTTTAAGCTACAATAGAGTCTGCATCTCAGATTAGTGTTATATTATGTTATACTATAATTAGATCTGACATGCACAAATATGTCCTTCACAAAAAAACAATCCAGGATAATTCCTGAAAGAGATATTGGAAGAAACCAATGGGGGAATTCCTCAAAGAAATCCAGGAAAAATCCTTGGGGAATCCCAAGACGATTCCCAGGAAGAATCTGGACAGGAATCCTTGAATAAATATCGTTACAAAAATCCTTTAAAAGATCCCGAGAGCAATCCGTGACAGATTTTTGAGTGAATCCAAAATACAATCTGAAGAAATGTCCCTTACAGAATGCTGGAGAAGTCCAAGAAGAAGTTGATAAAGAAGAATTCCCCGAAAAAAAATCCTAAATGAGTCTTGGGAGGAATACCTGAAGGAATGCCGGAAGCAGCACTGCAGTGGGAGAAAAATAATAACGAAATCCTAAAACAAATCCCTGAAGGACTCCCAGGGAATCTTTGAATGAATCTCTGAAAGAATCTCGGGTAGAATCAATACTGGAATGAAGGATTTCCGGGTGAAATCTTGTAAGAATCACAGGGGGATTTCCTGAATAAGTTTTTACTAGAAATCCCGATAGGAATCCCAGAAGATACTCTGGTACTAATCCCTAACTAAATCCCTGATCTAATCTCGGGAATAATGCAGGAAGCAGAATCCAGGAAAAAAAATCGTTAAGGAATCCCAAGAGGAACCAAAAAATGAATCTTGGATCCTGAGAATTTCTGAAGGAATTTTGGGGCGAATCAATGTAAATCTCAGGAGAACTTTCTTGAGGAATTCCAGAACAAAATCCTGATGGAGTCCTTGACTGAGTCCTGAAGAAATCCCAAAAGAAATCCCCGAGGCGAAGGAAACCCAGGTATGATGAACGAAGGAATTCTGGAAAGAATCCCGGACAGAATTTCAGAGGAAGTAGCTGAAAAAACAATAAAAAAACGCCGACATTAATCCATGAAAAAGTCTCTGGAGAGAACACTCAAGAAATCTCACAATTTCTGATGGAATCCAGGGAAAATCCTTGAAGAAATCTTGGAGGAAACTATGTTTTCAGAGTAAAACCTGAAAGAATTCAGGAAGGCGACCAATGAAGCAATGAAATCAATAAAGCAATCCCCAGAAGAATCCTTAAATCTAAACGAATTTTAGAAAAAAAAAAAACCGCCAAAGGAAACCAAACAAAAATCTGTGACGAAGTACTTGAAGGTATCAACCAAGGAATTCGAGGAGGAATTTCCGAAGGAATCAATAATGGTCACTCGGGAGAGGTCGTGGAATCTTGAGAAGAAAGCTCAGAAAGAATCCTAGGAGAACCCATGATAGGATCGGAGTAACAATCCGTGAAAAATCCCGGGCGCAATCCCTGAAGAAATTTCTGCTGGGACCACCTTCTCAAAAACAGTGACCGAATAGTGACTTAAAAATAGCAAAGAAGCGACTTAAAAGTGACACTTGGAACTGCAAAACCGCATATTTTTCTGATGTCCATGAGGATATTAAGAGATGGGGTTTGCTCTAGAGATTTCTTCAGCATTGCCACCAAAGCTTTCTTCTGAAATTTCCACATGAACTTCTTCAGAAGTTCCTTTAAAAACATATTTTGGAAACATCCATGTATTCCTACAGAAAGATTCGGCAATTCTTTCTACGATTCATTCAAAAATTCCTCCAGTGTTTTTTTAGATTTTTTTTCCAAGTATTTATTCAGTAAGTTCCACAAGGTTTTCATTAATAATACCTTTAAAAAAATCCTGTACGCATTTTGTTTTGGAGTATTTCTTCAAAAATTCCTCTGCATTTTTTTTCTGGAATTCATCAAGAATTTCTTCAAAGAATTCCTCCAGGAACAACAAACGCATTACAAATTTCTCTAAGGATTTTCCAAGAATTGCTTCTGGTGAATTTGCATTTTTTCGTACAGAAATATATTTATACATCTCACCAAGCGGTTTATTCAAGGATACTCTAGGTATCCTTTCAGGATTTTTTTTTTTAAATATTTAAGGATTAAGTATTTGTTTAAACAAGTGTTAAGCCAAAAATCCTTCACAAATAACTCCAATAATTCCTCCAAAAGTTCCTTTCAGCATTCTCTCAGAATTTTTTCATTGAATTTCAACAAAAATCTATACAAACATTCGTTTACAAATATCTACAAAAAATCTGGATATTCATAGGATTACTTTAATAATTTCAACCAAGATCTTGACCAAGATACATTTTCTCCCATTTCTATAAGTTTGCAAAAATTCTTCCGAAAATCTTGCAAAATTATTTCAAGGATTTTCGGGGTTTGAAATTATCGAAACCTTCGTTCAGAAAATCCTTCAAAAATTTCCAAGGGTTCCTTCATGAATCTTTTCATGGATTTTTTGAAAATTCTTAAATAATTTGTTCATAAATTACACAAACAAAACCTCCTGCAACTCCCATCAGATAACATTCCGTAAATGCTCCAAAGATTTTTTCTGAGATTTTATCATGTGTTCTTGCAGGAGTTCTTCAAAGATTAATTTAGAAATTCCACCAGCGATTGTTTCGTCACGATTTTTTCTTAAGAACTTCTTTACGATATTCTCCAGGATTTCCTCCAAAGACTTCCTTAGAAACTCCTCCGAAAAATCCTCCAAAAATTCGTTCTTACATTCCTCCGTTCTTACATTCCTGCATCAGTAAAGACAATTGGGATGGGGATCTCGATCGGGTTGCATTGTTCGAAGGAAAAAGTGAAAAGTGACGCGTGTTTAGAGCAGATGCGAAGCGGATCTCGATCGCGTTGCATCGATTGCAAGAAAAAGTGAAAAGTGACGCGTGTTTGTGGCAGTTACGATGGGGATCTCGAATGGGTGGCATTGTCCGGAGGAAAAAGTGAAAAGTGACTCGTGTTTGTGACAGTTACGATGGGGATCTCGATCGGGTTGCATTGTTCGAAGGAAAAAGTTAAAAGTGACGCGTGTTTAGGGCAGATGCGAAGGGGATCTCGGTCGCGTTGCATCGATCACAGGAAAAAGTGAAAAG
This sequence comes from Aedes albopictus, assembly GCF_035046485.1. NCBI lineage: Eukaryota > Metazoa > Arthropoda > Insecta > Diptera > Culicidae > Aedes > Aedes albopictus. The sequence continues at coordinate 71,441,277 of NC_085138.1, read as the reverse complement.
TGACGTTTGTTTGGGACAACTGCAATAGAAATCTCGGTCGCGTTGCATTGTTCGAAGGAAAAAGTGAAAAGTGTCAGGTGTTTGGGGCAGGCGGAGTTGTCCTTCCTCGTCAATTGATATAGATGTACACTTGGTAGCCAACAGTATTGCAGAACATTGAAGGAGTCAAGGAGTGGTTGCGGTCATCCGACGACATGGAACTAGGTGAGATCATTCCGATTTTTTCTGTACATCCTAGAAGGAGTTGGGGTAATTTCGCCAGTGCGTTTGCATGAGGACTACTGGAGTCTGGTAATGTCTGCAAATTAATCTTATAGCTCTGGTGCCTATCTCATATTGAAGTGATAAAAATGTTAGTAGAAAATAATTGCAGCTCACAACAATCACTGAGGAAATTAAAAATAATTGGCTTAATTACCTCAACGGCCGTCGCTCACAGGTAACACATGGGACTACTCTTAGTAAAATACATAACTCGAAAATAGCTATGTAAGCTTAAAAGTTCATTTTCCGTGAGTCGGTCGGTTTTCTCGGTAGGGAGATGGGGACGCGAATATTGAATGGCGCGATTACTTTCGTTGAAAAGTTGGTTTTCACGGTTAAGTAAACGATCAATGCGGCGACGTATTTAATAATAAACGATCGTTGACGTATGTGCATTATACCCCTACTATAGCGACCAAATAAATTACAATCGGGATCAAGACCGTGTCGTATATTTTCATATAACTAGTGGATCATATTACCTACCAAAGGTGACTCCAAGATCGTTACCATACCCTACCCTACTAACAAATACTCCTTCCCGAGACAACTGTGGGGATGCTGTGGATTCTACGGTTTCTAGTAACAACGGCTGTCGAACTAACATTCCTTGTCTTTCCCGATGACCGTAAGGAAGTGGCCGGCACCGTTATTGACTTTCAAATATTGAATTCACGATTTGTTCACATTGAGAGTGTGTAGCTAGTCCCAAGCACCATTCAATGATTCTCAGTGCAACTTCGATTGTTTTGGTCAATCACGGAGTAGCAACTACGATGTGTACGGTTATCTTTGCTTACATTCCTTTATCTGTAGGTCGGCTCCGGAGACATTTCTTCATGCGTTATTCTATGCATTTCTTCAGCAATTCCTCCAAGGATTCATTCTGAAATATCGTCATGAAATCTTTTAAAAACTTCTTTCAAAATTTCTCAAATCATTCCTCGAAGCATTTATTGAAAAAATCTTTCAGCGAGATTCCAGCGGTATTTCTTATAAGTTTTCCAAGGTTTCTTTGAAAATTCTTGCAGGGATTTCTCCAAGTCTACTTTGAGAACTCCTTCTGGAATTTATGCAGCAATTTCTTCGTCATTCAGTAATTTATTCAAGAAATATTTCGGAAACTCCTCATCGGAATCCTTCAGAAATTACCTGAAGGATTTCTTTAGAAACTCTTGCACAAGCTCCTCCTCTCGTTCCGGAATTCTTCCTATTTTTCTTCCAGGTATTCCTACAAGAAATAAGGTATTGTTCCAAGGAATTTTACATTTTTTTTGTTATGTACTTTTCTAAGTTTCCGTTCCAAAAATTACTGCTTCAGAAATTGCTTCAATATCTACTCAGAAGTTTCCTTAAAGACCCTTTCAAAAACTGCTGAAATGGTTCGATGAGTAAATATTTTAGAATTTCTTCACGAATTGATTCAGTTATTTTTTCTGAACTTTAGTCAAGCATTGTTTCCGAAAATCTTCTAAGGGAATATCTCAAATTCCTCCAAATGTATGTGCACTAATTTTTTCAGGGTTTTCTTCAGGAATTTCTTCAGGGGTGTTTCCGAAAGCTCTTCAAAAATTAGTTTTCTTGATTTCCCCAAATTTCAAGGACTGCTTCAAGAACTTCTCTAAGTATTCTTAGCAAATATTTTTCCGAGGATTTCATCTGGAATTGTTCCATAATTGTTTTAGAAAGTTTTTTAACCCTCGAGCGATCGCGCTGTTGTATTTTGTGCAACGCGTTGAAAAAATCCCGCTCAGCACTTAGCATTAGGGTGGTGCTGGTGGGGCTGGCCAACCACGCGAGAGCCGGAAGGTTAAAGATCCCTGCAAAATTATCTTCATGAACTCTTTCGAGAATTTCTCCAAAAATTCCTTCAAGAATTTTTACAAAAAAATGGAAATAGTATTTTCAGGAGTTCCGTGTTTTACCCATACATATATTATGGTGTAAATCTCTTATGATTTCATTGCTATCACAGAACAGATGGGTATCTTGTGGAAGTTGCGAAATTGTCACCTTGAGAACTAGATTTTAATGAAATTCCATGGGAAAATAAAAAAAAATCATCTAAGCGTGCTACGCCGTCTACCTATGATCGGTGTAGGCAAAAACTTAACTTCCACCACCAGGTTCGCTAGTGTTCAGCTATCAAACGAGCAGTGCTTGTCATGATGAAGATTCACCCCCGTGCTGCTATGTTAGTCTTAGAATTTTGCCAAATGAAGAGTAGTGTAAGTTTTTAAATTATTTTTCTGCAAGAATTAATATTTTTTGTGCAAATTTGCACTGCTAGTAAATAACTTTTCTCGCAATCATGTTGTTGATTTTTCTTTTCATGGCATTCATGAAACAAGGTTAACTTTGCTGGTTGTTCAACACTGGAACTTCTTTTTATACTATAGGCGGGGGATGCTAAAAATGGGTAAAAACTAAAAAAAGGCATAAAATGAGGTACTTTTGTACAAAAACAAAGTCAGGGATTTAAAGAAGGAATTCACGTGAACAAGTCTTGTTCCTGGGTATTTGAGATAGGACGATGAGTGTTTTCTGAAAGTTTCAATTGAACCCAAAAAAGGGACTTTTCTTTGGCATTTTCATGGGATTACGTAGATTTCGGCTGCTTTCAATTAATAATATTAAGGGGGTTTCAGGGATTTTCAAAGGGACTTCATGGGTGATTCAGAGGTGGGGGGGATGTCTCGAGAGCATTTAAAGGCCGTTACAAGGGCTTCCAGGGGCGTTTTTATGCATTTCAGAGTATCTTAGGAGGTTTGAGGAACGTTCATAAATGACGTATCATTTTTGGCCGATTTTTTACTCCCCCTCCCCCCTCGTAGCATATTTTCCCATACCTAATACATAGCTCATCATGCAATCCCAGACTCCGCCATCCCCTCCCCCCCTTAAAAAACTACGTCACTTATGGACGCTCCCTAAGGACTATCAGAGAGATTTTAGGAGCGTTTGATAGCGTTTTAGGGGCATTCCAAGAGGCTTTCATTTAAAAGGCAATCCATCGGATATTTCAGAGGAGTTTTGAGACAATATATGTCAGGGTCGTATCAGAGAGGTTTCAGGAACTCGTAAATCTAAGGGGTTTCAGGGGAATTTCAAGTACGGGCATTTCAATGGGATTAAGGATTGTTTTTGTGTGACGGGTCTATGAAAACTCTCTTAAACTTTCGGAAACGCCTCCGACGTGGTTGAAACCCTCTCAGAGCCCATGTAAAGCACCTAAAACCTGCTCCGAATATCAATGTTCCCACATGCTCACACTTCCAGTTCTAGAATTATCCACATGACACTTTCGCAGTTTTCGGAACCACTGGAACTTCAGGTCTGCATTACGAAACTGTTAATTAATTCTCCCATTATGATGATCTGTATTACAATGCACCATTCATATGCTGTATTCTAGGCAAATAACATGCATGCATCGAATGTGGCATGAATGTAGTGTGTGACGGTAACATTGGCCATGACTGGGAGGGGTGTTCCAGGGAATCCAAAGGCGTTTCTGGGCGGTACCTGAAGATTTCAGGAGCATTTTAGGAGGGGGGGGGGGTTCTGGGGGTCTCTAGTGTACATACTCCAAGGGGTTTCAGGGGTTTTAAGGGAGTATCAGGGAATTTTTAGGAGATCCCACCTTCAGGGATTTCCAGCGGATCTCAAGAACACTTCAGGGGATATCAGCGGCATTCCTTGAGATCTCAGAGGAGTACCAGGGGGCCTCAGGGTTGATTATAAGTGACCCGGAAGGTTTCAGGGAGATTGCTGGGGTGTCGGGGGCGCTTTAGGGGGTTCTTAGGGAGCTTCAAGGGCACCTAAGAAGGTTTCGAGGGGTCCATGGGGACTAGGCCGTCCCTTATTTTGCAAAAAATGGAAATGTTATAAGTTCGTTGTTGGACATCGATCGTTTTAACCAATAAATGATCGTGTCAAAATTTGAAGTCCGTATCTCTATGCTAAGTGGTCCCTGAAGGGGCCTAAAGCTGTCAAAAATGTATGGGAACAAAAAAATCATGATTTTTTTTTCGACAAAATAAATACGCTATTCTACTAAAACCGATGATTTTATAACCCTAAAGGGCCAAAAATGTACTTAGAATTGCGATATCTATACTCGCTTCTGAGTTATTGACAAAAAACAACAGAAAAATCAGTATTTTTGACATTTTTCAAGATCCCAAAGGAAACCTAACCTATTTTGCTCAATAACTTAGAAACGAGTAGAGATATTGCAATTAATGAAAAAAAAAATCATGTTTTTTTGATCCAATACAATTTTTGACAACTTTAGGCCCCTTTAAAGACCACTTAGCATGGAGATATAGACTTCAAATTTTGACACGATCCTTTTAAAGCAACGAACTTATAACATTTCCTTTTTTTGTAAAATAAGGGACGGCCTAATGTGAACTCTGGGGTGTTTAAAGAGGACCCAGTGCATCTCAAAGGGGTTTCAGAGGTTCCTGGGGGACTTATGGGCGCTTCATGTGAACTTAGAGACGATCCAAGGAGCCTCAGGGGCGTTCCAGGGGGTTCCAAGAGGGGTCCAGAGCTACTCAAGAATGCCTCAGGGGGTCTCAGGAGCATTTCAGCGGGTGCAGGGCGTTTCTGGGGGTTTCCAGAAAGTTTCAAGGGTGCTTCGTGGAGTTTCAGAAGGATTCCAGGGAGCCAGGACACTTCGGGGGGTTCCAGGGTTCTCAGGGACTCAAGGCTCCTAAAACCCCTTGAAACGTCCCTTAAGCCCCTTGGAAACTCCTCATTTTGGGCTCTCTGGGAATTACCTACAAACGCCCTTGGCCCCAACTGGGCGTTTGCCCAGGAGGAAGGCCTGCTTTCGCAAACTAAGTTTCCTTATTGAAGAACTTTCTCAATTTGTGCAAAAACTTTCCTCTTTTGATGTCTTTTCAATTTATGACATTTTTATAGCATAAAAAGAGGTCCAATGTATCCGCCATATATGTAGTTATCAAGCTCAATCGAATGATATTTCTTGAAAACTTAATACAAAATATTTTTTAGAGACTTCTGATTAAATTATTCATCGACGCAAAAGTAAAATGTTCATTAAATTTTCCATAAAAATTGTCAAGCATGCTGTAGAAGACGAATTTCGCGCCAACTCGACCAGTGGTTGGCAACACCCTCTCAGAATCGAATGAAACTTGGTGGGCATAAAGACTAGGTTTTTATAAGCAACTTTGCATACTTAAATTTTCGAAAATTTTCAAGAGTAACATTTGAAGAGGGCCTAACTTTTTTTCGAAGAATTTTTTAAAGTCGATGTAACTCAAAAATGACAAGACCTATAGAAAAGTGTTGTATGGGGGACTTTTAGAGAATTGTCCAAGCTTTCATGAAAAAATATTTTAAAAATTCTAAATACATTTTTACATGCTAAAAAATATATTTTTAAAATTAAAAGTCAATTTACAGAAAATGCCCACTTTTTTATGTTTTGAAATTTTTTTCCAAGAAAGTCAATATTGTTGCCTAACTTTCCTCCATACACCACAAGATGGGCACTTTTAAGGAAAAAGGTTTTTCTAACAAAAACTTTTTCATGTTATTTTTTTTAGCGTGTTGCGCATTAACTCGTACAGGATGTATCAAGAATCCTTATACCCATTTAATAACACTCAATGGGCATTACAACTTTGTTTGATTGGGTGCCTTCTTTTTCTTGGCGTTACATCCCAACTGGAATAGAACCTGTTTCTCAGCTTGTTTTAATATCTGAATGCTTAAAACAGCATTCTGTTTGCTGAAATTGTATTATTGTGTGCCTAGAACTAGTGAACTAACATCATTATTAGAAGCGAATGATAAAGAATCGGTTTTATTTCAACAATGGCTAACCACTGATCGATGCAATTTGCAAACTATTACTAAGACTATAGACGAGTTTGTGCCGTATTTTGTAGAAAAAGTTGATAAGCTTATAACTCATGATTTCATTTATAAAGAACAATCCTCATTTTTGCGGGATAAAAAAGAATCCCTTAAACAGGGTGAAGTATTAAAAATTTGTGACTTTTCAGCAAATTATTCATTTATCATTCAAAATTCAGCTCAAGGTTACCATTGGAATAATTCTCAAGCTACCATTCACCCCTTTGAAGTGTACTACAGAAAAGAAAATAAGTTGGAAAACTTGAGCTTTATAATAATATCTGAAGTACTTACACACGATACAACAGCAGTTCAGTTATTTATATCAAAACTGCTGGATTTCATTAAACAATCGATTGATTTCTCAAAAATTACTTTCATGTCAGATGGAGCAGCAGCTCATTATAAGAACAAAAAAAAAATTGCCAGTTTGTGCAGTTTTCGGTCCAATTATGGATTGGAAGCAGAATGGCACTTCTTCGCAACTTCACATGGCAAACGTCTATGTGACGCTGTTGAAGGTACTCTCAAGCGAATGGCAAAACGAGCAAGTCTTGCTCGAGATTATGGAAACACAATCACAACTCCTCGAGAACTGTATGACTGGGCAGTTAAACAGTCAGATATACATATAACAAAATTGAATTTCTGCTTTATTTCAAATGAACAATATGCAAAAAATGACGGATGAACTTGAAGAACTATACACATACAGTCACGTAAAAACAATACCTGGTACACAAAAATTTCATTCATTTGTGCCAATTTCTGAAAATCAAATTGAAGCGAAGAAGTTTTCGAATTCAAAAGATAATCCAAAAAAGTTTACTTTGTTTCAGATAGACTAAAGATCTAATATTAAAAAAACGTTACAATAGAATGTATAAAAGAAGGATGTATATATTGTAGAAAAGAAAATAATTGAATACACATATCCATATGTACATATTTCATCAATACACAAGCGTTTTCATTGATATAAAACCCTAAAAGCAAATTTGTCTTGAGCCCTTTCCAATATCAAGCACGTTTTCAATGTCAAGCACGTTAAGATATTAAAAAAGTAGTTGAGCCCATTAAGTTTTAATGGATTGTCATTAGGATTCTGGATACATTACTGTACGAGTTAATGCACAACACGCAAAAAAAAAATAAAATGAAAAAGTTATTTTTAGAACATTTTTTTTCCTTAAAAGTGCCCATCTTGTGATGTTTGGAGGAAAGTTAGGCAACTATATTGTCTTTCTTGGGAAAAAAATTCAAAACATAAAAAAGTGGGCTTTTTCTGAAAATTGACTTTTAATTTTGAAAAGATATTTTTTAGCGTGTAAAACATTTTTTTATATTTTTTAAATATGTTTTCTTGAAAGCTTGGACAATTCCCTAAAAGTCCCCCATACATCACTTTTTTGTACAACTTATCATATTCGAGTTATATTTTTTGTGGAAAAAAAAAGGCTAATGCGCAACACGCTAAAAAAACTAACAAGAAAAAGTTTTTGTTAGAAAAACTTTTTTTCCTTAAAAGTGCCCATCTTGTGATGTATGGAGGAAAGTTAGGCAACTATATTGTCTTTCTTGGGAAAAAAATTCAAAACATAAAAAAGTGGGCTTTTTCTGAAAATTGACTTTTAATTTTGAAAAGATATTTTTTAGCGTGTAAAACATTTTTTTATATTTTTTAAATATGTTTTCTTGAAAGCTTGGACAATTCCCTAAAAGTCCCCCATACATCACTTTTTTGTACAACTTATCATATTCGAGTTATATTTTTTGTGGAAAAAAAAAGGCTAATGCGCAACACGCTAAAAAAACTAACAAGAAAAAGTTTTTGTTAGAAAAACTTTTTTTCCTTAAAAGTGCCCATCTTGTGATGTATGGAGGAAAGTTAGGCAACAATATTGACTTTCTTGGAAAAAAATTTCAAAACATATAAAAGTGGGCATTTTCTGTAAATTGACTTTTAATTTTAAAAATATATTTTTTAGCGTGTAAAAATGTATTTAGAATTTTTAAAATATTTGTTCATGAAAGCTTGGACAATTCTCTAAATGTCACCCATACATCACTTTTTTGTACATCTTATCATATTCGAGTTATTTTTTGTGAAAAAAAAAACGGTTAAAGAACTTTGACTCTTTTTAAATGTTAGTCTAGGTTAATTTTGAAAAAACAAAATACGCAAAGTTGCTTGAAAAGGTAAAGTCTTGAAACCTACAAAATTTCATAACATTCTGAGGGGGTGCTGCCAACCCCGAAGGCGAGTTGGTGCGAAATTCGTCAGAAATGCATGTGGAATACAATCCTCGTGACTACTGAAGACTTGTTGACAGAAAATTTAATATACAAATCTCAGGAGTTTCCTGTTAGCCTAGTGATTAAGGCTTTGGATCGCCAATCCGCTGACGGCGGGTTCGATTCCCATTCCGGTCGGGAAAATTTGCTCGACTCCCTGGGCATAGTGTATCATTGTCCTGCCTCACAATATACAAATTCATGCAATAGCAGGCAAAGAAAGCCCTTCAATTAATAACTGTGGAAGTGCTCAAAGAACACTAAGTTGAAGCGATACAGTCCAAGTCCCAGTGAGTACGTAGAGCCACAAACAAGAAGAAGAAGAATATACAAATATCAAGAAATGCTATTAAAAAGATCATGACTTTCATACTATTGATAAAAAAAATCACACCAAATATCACCAGACATAAGAGATTGTTTAGAAAACTTTCTATTGAAATTCCCATGCTCTAGTGAAACTTATTCTGAAAAAAAAAATGAGTAGTATCATAGTTAGCTAAGTCATCGCGAAATGTGCGAATTCAATCATCATTAATTCGTTAAGCGGAGTAAAAACGAAGCAAACGACGTATCCTCTACCAAAACACAGATAATTCAGAACGAGCAAAGATGCACCACAGCAGCAAGCATCAGGAAAGCACCTGGAATTGGCACCCATTCTTATTCCGCTCATTGCGTATTCTCAAAGCGATCCTCTCGCAAAGCTGTAAGGTATTTTATCAACTACGAAAATATTTATGTTAGAACATTTTAATGATTTACTCGAGCATGTTCTCGTTTTGCCACCCACCCCCAACCAGGCAGCCATACAGCTACACAGTACACATCCAAGTGGATGCAGACGGGAAGACGAGTACAGCTCGGTAACATAAAGTATGAAGAATAAAGTTGATAATTATGGAAATAAATTGTTGATAGAAAATTCTTTTGAAGTAGCCTTAATTTTTTCAAAGCTATTTGACATTGAAAATTATAATTTTATTGAATTTTGGTACCACGACACACAAATAACGCAGTTGCTGAACAATGACTGTACTGCAATCGCCCCTTTCATGAAGCAATGACGGTGGTGGAGCAAACGACGTGCCTCGATCTCCCCCATTCTGAACCGAGGATACCTTATGTTGCAACACAAATTAGTGCGCTCTCGTGATATCATTCGTTTGCTTTAGGTGGTGGGTGGTAGGTATCGTCTGTCTAGTAGTAGTAGTAGTAGCTACAAGCAGCATCTTCAGAACCAGGCCAGCAACGCAACAACGGGGGAAGAAGAACCCAAAGCGAGCAGCATTCTTGAGCACACTCGCAGCGACGTCGACGTTTCTTCCTCGCTCGGTTCTGTCTGTTGGTTCTGGTGCTGCCGCTGCTGCACCGAGCCCCATTGCAGTAACAAAATAATTATATTTTCTTGAGTATTTATATATCATTATTTGGGAATGTTTAATGAATTTAAATGGCACCGAGCTCGGAACCGAATAGAGCATTCTGCATACACAACGGTAGCATCCTTCTTCGTAGCAGAAGGGTTTTGTACAGTTTTCAAGTTTACAGTTGTGAGGAGCGTGTTTGCTTTGCGAAGAGGCATTTGCTCGACAGAGGAGAAAAAGCTGTTTGTTTCTGTGGGAAGAAATTTCATCTGTGCGATTCCACAGCTTACAACACCGTTAATGATATGGTTCTATTTGGGGAGCAAGTGTCTCGGCTCGGGTTGTACGACATAATAAAAGTTTCTCTCTCATTCGTTTACCCTGTGGCGCGTTACACAAACCCACTCGAGACGGTTGGAATTGTTCCGGAAAAATAATTTCTCTTTCGCAATATTTGCCCGCTCATTACGCACCCCTGCACAGAACCGGGACAAACGTTTATCGTACTTCCTACAACCTATGAAGCCTATGTAAGAGTACGAGAGCATCATCCTTTCCGGCCATACCGCGAGCACCGCGACAGCGGTATTCCAAGGATTCAGTTCGGAAAACATAATCAAATTTACCGATTCTGGCGACTGCCGCTTCCACTTCCACTGCTGGTTAAACTTTATTTGCTCAAGTTTATCTGTAGGCTGTCCAGAAAAGAAATAAATGAGCATTCCGAGGAAAGCTAACTCATTTTGACAGGAATTTACGTCTTCCGAATCGCGATCATCCGCTATATTATTATCGGTGTATAGAAGCACGACTACCCGTGGGTAGGAAAATTATGTGAAAACAATCCAGGAGATTTCTTAAATTCGGAATTCACAATAGGAAGATACCAACAATAGGATACGAAGATAAGACTTGTATCGGTATGTTTTATGATTTCGATTAGTTCAGTACACCAGTTTTCGTTGTTTACTGTTGGCAACTTTATGCATTTTCATCTTTAAATTCTGGTATGTATTCATTAATTGGTGAGCCCATTTCATGTTATTATTTCAAAATATTCTGAAACTCTCTCAAACGAGCAACTCGATTTGAGCAAGACAGCATCCATATTTAAATTACTCATTCATACCAAACCGCAGATACTGCGACAATAAAAAAAAAACACATTGTTGACTTAACTAGCACATTCAATTATACTCCAAGGATCCAATTTATTCTGAAATGTCGCTCCTAACCGCAATATCTGTTTCCAATTTCATTGAACTCGACGTAATAATGTCGTACCTCAAATAGCCAGCAGCAGCGCTCGAATCAAACCGAGTATGTACTTAACCGGACAATGTGTGTACGAATTCATACATGTGTGTATGTTAGTGTACCAATTCGTACGCCAGCCAACCCCAAAGCCACCGATATTACCAACAAACCCAAATTTATTGACATTAAAGCACACGAACGCGATGACGACGCCCATATAGGTCGCATCACTTTCCCACTCGGCGTTACAAACGTTGCCCCCTGTCTCACAGTGCGATATACATTTGCGTTCAAAAGATTTGGCCCCTTGCCTTTGCAATCGAATAGAACTTCAAAAACACGTGCGTTACGACTTATTTTTTTTTTGGTCTGAAATCAACTGATCAACTTTCAATACTAAGCTCAACTAGCTAGAATCTTTTGACAAGTTATGGTCCCAGGTCCAGATTGGGGGATGTGGCTGGTCAAGGTAGCCAGTGTCCTGAGTCTCCAGATTGAGTGGGTATATCCTTCTCCATCACACACTGAACACCGCTGAAGATTGTCCTTAGCATGCGCCACTTGAAAGCTCTGAGTGCTTGCAGGTCCCTTCGAGCATTGTCCATGTCTCGTGTCTGTAAAGAACCGCCGGTCTGATAAACGTTTTGCCTTTCTTGTACACCAAGTGTACTGGAAAGGCCATATATTCACTCCAAAAATGGCTTTTTGATAGAAGGCCCGGAGGGTCGAGTCACATGTACCAATCGACTCAGCTCGACGAATTGAGGTGATATCTGTGTGTATGTTTGTGTGTGTGCGTATGTGTGTATGTGTGTGTACAAAATAAACTCACATAATTTTTTGATGATTCATTCGACGCGAAATCTGACCCCACTGTTTCCTATTGAAAATGGTTCGGATTGGTCCAGCCGTTCCGAAGTTATCGCCATTTAGGTGTTCCGGACTGGTACCTCAGTAAGGGGCCAGATATGAAAATGTTACAAACTCATGCATGCGACACGTCAAACCACGACATTTTCGATAAACTAATTAACGGTAAGTAGCTAAATAGTTTCAGACCATATCTGAACCGGTAATGTACCGGAACCGGTTCCAGGTGCTCCGCCGATTGTGACCAAATATAAAAGTGAACTAAACTCATATATGCGATATGCATTCAATAGCTGCTTTTTCGAAGACCAGTTGAACGTTGAGCAGAAAAAATTGTTTCAGACCTTATTTGAAGCAGTATTGTTTCGGGACTGGTTCCGGGTGTCCCGCTGGAAGTGGCCAATTAAAAAACTGACCCAAACCCATGCATGCGACATATCAAATAGCGGCTTTCTCGATAATCAGACGAATGATAACCATAAAAATAGTTTCAGACCGGTAGTGTTAGATCTGAACCGGTAGAGTTCCGGAACCAATTCCCGATGTCCCGCCGGAAGTGACTAATTATAAAAGTGAATCAAACACATGCATGCGACGCATCCAACCACAGCTTTTTTGATTACCAGATGAATGGTAAGCAGTAAAATAGTTTCAGACAATATCTGAACCGGTTCCGGGTGTCCCGCCAAAAGTGGTCAATTAAAAAAGAGATCCAAACACATGCATGCGACACATCAAAAAGTGGCGTTTGTGGTAACCAGATAAATAGTAAGCAGGTCAATATTTTTAGACCAGTATGTTATATCTGAACCGATAGTGTTCCAGAACCAGTTTCGGGCGACCCGCCGGGTGTGGCCAATAAAGATACTGACCCAAATACATGCATGCGACATAAAAATAACAGCTTTTTCGATAATCCGATAAACGGTCAGCAACAAAATAGTCTTTGACCACACCTAAGATGACCGGCAGTGTTGTAGAACCAAGATTGGATGCTTCGCCGAAATTACGAAAATCGATGCATGCGATATATATGTGTTAAAGAAAAAAATCTTGACGAAAGTAAAGCGATCTCTTCAAATCCCACCACTTTAGATTGCCGAGGCGTAATTATACAGAAGGATGGATCAACGTTGTATGGGAGAATTTAAATTATATCGCATCAATCCCCTATTGCGTCTAGTGTTACTTGTTTTGTCAAATTGTATATTAATAAACAGTGATAATCAAGTATAGGCTGTGCAGAAAAAAAAACTTTGTTGAATTGTTTGGATATTGATTGGCATCCAGTGCCAGTGAAGGTGGTCAAGCAGTCAACTGAGAGGTTGATATTTTTCAGCTCAGCCTATACGTTCAAAATAACATCGGAATATAAGCCATCAATAAGTTTCCAATTTCGCTTATGACTCTGACAAAATTCTTGCTTTTCTGAATAAGGCTGACACAAACTTCTATTTTCTCCTGTGTCACCCCACTTCCCTCTCGGAAAACTTTGGTCAGAATTCATCATTTTGAGGAAAGGCACAATTAAAAAAATAAAGATAGATAGATAAATAAAGCATTTTCAAATTCTATTCCTCCTAAGATGTTAGCCTTTTGTATTACAACATCAGTGTGCCTGTATGGGTTAAATAGATTACAACATCCTCCTAAGATTAAGGTGAAATTAGAGTCCATCAGAAAATTTCTTAACAAATCCGATAAGTTCAGCGATTTTGCCTAATTATTCAGTTACTTTTTCATCAAATACATTTATTATTTATCACCCCTCTCCTCGACGATTTATCGAGCACTGTTCTAAAGTTCACTCAGTATTCAGGAGCACTTCGGCCTACGTCGAAGAAAAGGTCATGAGTACATATTCGACGAGAAAGCCACTATCACCACTAGGTGGATAAATCTGGGTTTTTATGTGCTGGATTTGGTGCGTGGGCGAATCTTTTTAGATCGCAGCTTTTTTTGTTGCTCATAGTTAACCCGACATCCACTGATTATGCGTCTTCGAATTTCACGGCTGACATTATTGTCAGTAACAATCAGAGGTCCACCTCGAAGTAATCACTGTCTATAGTGACATTACTACCTAGACCGACCCGGTCGTGCTCGGTTCCATCTACCAGCATGTACTTTGTTTTTGATTGATTCCCCACTCGTTCGACTATTGCTTCTTCGCGGTTAAGGCGGGTGTATTGTACAGCTCTGCCACCTTTCCAAATGTTCTGGCATTAATGTCCATGTCGTTTGCAAATCACATAAGTCGACCGGGTTTTGTGAAAATCGTACTCCGGGTGTTGAGCCCGGCTTGTCGCATTACACATGCCAGAGCGATGTTGAAGAGAAGGCATGAGAGTCCGTCAATTAATTGCAGTCTCAAGCGAGATTCGAATGAGCTGGATAGTTCACCCAAAACTCTTACGTAATTTTGCACACCGTTCACTGTTGCTTCAATCAGCCCAGTCAGATTTCCAGGGAAGCCGTTTTTGTTCATGTTTTACCATAGCCCAGTGCGGTCCATACTGTCGTATAGGACCTGGTATTCACTCTGCATTTCTGGAGCATTATTCGTATGGTGAAGATCTGGCCCGTTGTCGACCGGCCGTCGATGAAGCTGGCTTGATAATTTCCCACGAAATTATTCGTTTTAGGTGACAGACGACGGAAGATGATCTGGGACAGCACTTTCGAAGCAGTCCTCAAAATGGTGATCACCCTGAAGTTCTCACATTCCAAATGGTCGCCTTTCTTGTGAATGGGGCAGATTACCCCTTCCTTCCACTCCTCCGGTAGCTGTTCGGTTCCCCAGATCCTGACTATCAGCCGATGCAGACAGGTGGCCAACTTTTCTGGGCCCATCTTGATGAGTTCAGCTGCGATACCATCCTTACCAGCTGCTTTGTTGGTTTTGAGTTGGTGAATGGCATCCTTAACTTCCCTCACGTGGGAGTTGGTCCATGTCCGTCCTCCGCTGCACTGGCGTCGTCGTTTCTTCCGTTGACGTAGGCTCCCATGCCTACGTTCTCCACGCCGTTCGGGTGCTGATCGAAGCGCTGCTTCCACCTTTCGATCACCTCACGTCCGTCCATCAAGAGGCCTCCGTCTTTATTCCTGCATATTTCGGCTCGCGGAACGAAGCCGTTGCGGGATGCGTTGAGCCTCTGATAGAACTTCCGTGTTTCTTGGGAACGGCACAGCAGTTCCATTTCTTCACACTCCGCTTCTTCCAGGCGGCGCTTTTTCTCCCGAAAGAGACGGGTCTGCTGTTTCCGCTTCTGTTTGTATCGTTCCACGTTCTGCCGGGTTTCTTGCTGCAGTATTACCGCCCGTGATGCGTTCTTCTCCTCCATAATGGCTCTGCACTCCTCGTCGAACCATTCATTCCGTCGATTCTGTTCCACGTACCCGATGGTGCTCTCGGCTGCGTCGTTGATGGCTGCTTCCACTGTACTTCAGCAGTCCTCTAGAGGGGCCTCATCGAGCTCGTCCTCGTCTGGCAACGCGGTCTCGAGATTCTGCACGTATGCAAAGGCAACATTCAGTTGTTTTGATCGTTCTACATTGTACCGTGGCGGTCGCTGGTACCAGGCCCGTGCACAGAAGTGGCGCCAAGGGAGGGGG
The DNA here is from genome assembly GCF_035046485.1 of Aedes albopictus. NCBI lineage: Eukaryota > Metazoa > Arthropoda > Insecta > Diptera > Culicidae > Aedes > Aedes albopictus. Next base: position 71,425,714 of record NC_085138.1, on the reverse strand, counting down.
TTTTCCCAATTTTGGCAAAAGGCGGAGGGGCGCCTAGTGTATGGAGCGTCGGTAACGGAGGGGGTTTTACACCCAAACCCCCACCCCCCCCTTGTGCACGGCTTGACTCGTACCGTACATTGTTGATTATTTATTTATTTATATAATCTTGATTTATCGACTGTAAAGTTTTCTATCAAATATGGTTTGGCTTGCAGTCCCTCGAATCAAAAGGAAACAGAGGTTATCTATTTTCCGACGTTTCGGCGCAATGTATTTTGCCTTCTTCTTGGGATCACTAAAATGGTTTATACAATAAGTTTAATTTTACATTTCTATTTGTGTGTCATTTACTTACTAGAGTTCTGTTTTTTGTCATTGTCTGTTTGATTTTTACATAAAATTGTCCTATTTTTGTTCGTCGCATCACTATTGTTTGAAAATTTAATTATGTTGAGTAATATAGTCAAAAATATACTAATTAAAAACGAGAAAATTACCGTTGAAGTTCAAGTTCACTCACTGCTTCGGTAGACTGTTTGGTAACTGATCTGTGTTATGGTTTAGGTGGGGTCGGATGGGTGGTTGGTGTTTCTGTTATTTTGTCCATTAGTGTTTTTTGTCATGACTGTGTTAATTCTGTGTATTAGTCCAGAGAGCGTACTGCTAAGTCTATCTGTATCTGTTCGTTTGTTGATGGAATCGTTGTCGTTGCTTATGTGTATCATCTCTAGAATCGGGAGAATGTTTCTCTTGTACGTCCGATCGACTATTCGTGTTGTCTCGTAGATGAACCTATGGTCGTGGTCGATGCAGTGGGCCAAGAGAGCTGTTTTTTCTCTGAGTGCTCTCACTGGTTCATCTGCATATGTACGGCCTGACTCTAATAGGTTCTCCAGTTGGTTGAGATTGCTCCGATGGCCCGACAATCTCTTCTTCAGCAGGTTGCCGGTCATACCGATGTAGCATTTGTCGCAGTTTCCGCACTGTATTCGATACACCACGTTATGGTGATGATCCATGGGTATCGGGTCCTTAATGCGTGTGTAGAGATCCCTTATCGTGTGCACGCTCCGTGGGCATATTATTACGGAGGGATAGTCGTGTCGTAGTATCTGGATGATTTTTGGTGTAAGTGACGGGATGTAGGGGAGAGATCGGTATATTTTCGCTTGAGGCGGTCCAATCGTGTGTTCTTCGGTCGTGTGATCGTCGGCTGTAATGGTGTGCGTAGATGTCCAGTGTGTTCGGTTCAGAAAGCGATTGATGAGGTTTCGGGGGTAGTCGTTGGTTTGCAGAATTTGAGCGATGACTTCTTGCTTTTTCTCTTCATCCCAGTTGGTGGATAATCGGTTCTAGACATCTTCAACTCATACCACCCGAGTATCCAATTCACATTTGAAGTGGAAACAGACGGTAGGCTCCCATACTTAGACATGACTCTAGTTCGGCAAGAAGATGACACCATTCGAACCGAGTGGTATATGAAAGCCATCGCATCGGGTCGTTTGTTGAATTTCTCATCTCTCCATCCTCTCACCCAAAAAATCAACACCATCAAAAATGTCATCGATCGGGTAAACCGATTATCCACCAACTGGGATGAAGAGAAAAAGCGAGAAGTCATCGCTCAAATTCTGCAAACCAACGACTACCCCCGAAACCTCATCAATCGCTTTCTGAACCGAACACACTGGACATCTACGCACACCATTACAGCCGACGATCACACGACCGAAGAACACACGATTGGACCGCCTCAAGCGAAAATATACCGATCTCTCCCCTACATCCCGTCACTTACACCAAAAATCATCCAGATACTACGACACGACTATCCCTCCGTAATAATATGCCCACGGAGCGTGCACACGATAAGGGATCTCTACACACGCATTAAGGACCCGATACCCATGGATCATCACCATAACGTGGTGTATCGAATACAGTGCGGAAACTGCGACAAATGCTACATCGGTATGACCGGCAACCTGCTGAAGAAGAGATTGTCGGGCCATCGGAGCAATCTCAACCAACTGGAGAACCTATTAGAGTCAGGCCGTACATATGCAGATGAACCAGTGAGAGCACTCAGAGAAAAAACAGCTCTCTTGGCCCACTGCATCGACCACGACCATAGGTTCATCTACGAGACAACACGAATAGTCGATCGGACGTACAAGAGAAACATTCTCCCGATTCTAGAGATGATACACATAAGCAACGACAACGATTCCATCAACAAACGAACAGATACAGATAGACTTAGCAGTACGCTCTCTGGACTAATACACAGAATTAACACAGTCATGACAAAAAACACTAATGGACAAAATAACAGAAACACCAACCACCCATCCGACCCCACCTAAACCATAACACAGATCAGTTACCAAACAGTCTACCGAAGCAGTGAGTGAACTTGAACTTCAACGGTAATTTTCTCGTTTTTAATTAGTATAGTTTTGACTATATTACTCAACATAATTAAATTTTCAAACAATAGTGATGCGACGAACAAAAATAGGACAATTTTATGTAAAAATCAAACAGACAATGACAAAAAACAGAACTCTAGTAAGTAAATGACACACAAATAGAAATGTAAAATTAAACTTATTGTATAAACCATTTTAGTGATCCCAAGAAGAAGGCAAAATACATTGCGCCGAAACGTCGGAAAATAGATAACCTCTGTTTCCTTTTGATTCGAGGGACTGCAAGCCAAACCATATTTATTTATATATTTATTTCTTTGACCTTCATCGGGCATAGAGCCTTAATGAAGCCTGGCTGGGAAAAGCCTTTTTGAGTTGCCCACATCTTACGGCTCACTCAAATAGGCATAAAAACCCTGCATCTTTTGAATACATATACACATTAAAACATAGGCAAAAAAAAAATAATACAAAAATGCCTTAAAAACTAAATTGTTACAAATAATAAAGTCATTCTATAAAAGCATTACACATAACACAAAAAAAATATAAAATAAAAACACATAGTTTCTTCCACAGAGTATGTTCAGCTTCTGAGCTATCGATGGCTATCCTGAATCCTTCGTTTGAACGACTCGGCGGAAGTGTTGAAGTCGAACAGGTAGTGTACACTGTTGAAAATGTCAGACATGAACCGGATTGGTTCATGCATTCCATAGCCTGAATTTCTCGATTCAAGCATTAAAAATCCACGTTGGCGAAGTACTCGCATTGGAGCATACATGTTGATTCGGCTAAGGATCTCAGGAGAATCCAACTCTCCCAGCAGAATTTTGGCCACGAAAACAGCTTGAGCGTCCTTCCTTCTCTGTTCAAGAGTTTCGATGCCGAGCAATCTACAACGGTTCTCATACCTGATGACGGAGAGTTTTGGGCGCAGTTTGACCATCACCAGATAGTGGTCGGAGTCGATGTTGGCGCCACCATAGGTCCTGATGTCGATAATGTCGGAGAAGTGCCGTCCGTCAATCAGAACGTGGTCAATTTGAGATTCCGTCTGCTGTGGTGATCTCCAGGTGTATCGATAAGGGAGGCTGTGTTGGAAAAAGGTGCTACGTATGGCCATATTTTTGGAGGCGGCGAAATCAATGAATCGTAGGCCGTTTTCGTTCGTCTGCCGGTGGGCGCTGAACTTACCAATCGTCGGTCTGAATTCTTCCTCATGGTCTACCTGAGCGTTTAGGTCACCTATGATGATCTTGACGTCGTGGCTTGGGCAGCGATCGTACTCGCATTCGAGCTGCGCGTAAAATGCGTTCTTGTCATCATCAGTGCTTTCGGAGTGAGGGCTGTGTACGTTTATTATGCTGAAGTTAAAGAATCGTCCCTTGATCCTCAACCTGCACATTCTTTCACCAACCGATCACGATCCTCTGCATATCACCCATCACGATGAAAGCTATTCTCAGATCGCGTGTGTTGCCGCAGGTATGTTAAATGGTATGATTATCTCTAAACGTTCGCGCCATGGATACTGTCTAACACACCTCCTGCTGAAGCACTACGATGCCGAACCAGCGGTCCTTCAGTAGATCGGCAAATATACGGGTGCTCTCAATGAATTTGAGAGATCGGAAGTTGCACGTACTGAGTTTCCAATCGTAAATCCTTTTTGCTCGCTAGAGTCGTGGCTGTTGGTCTTTTCCGTTACAATGTTTGTTTACGGCTGGCTAGTAGGGCTTTACGACACCAACATCCTACTTTCCGAGTGCACTGTTGAGCTTAGAGTCCTTCCATGGCACTCGGACGTTGATCAGCCGCCCATAACATAGGGATAAAACGCTGCTGTGAGCCGCTCTTCCTGAAGAACAGACGCTCAGGTATGCAGAAGCTACCCCGCACCTCTTCCCTGTCAGCCTAAAACCAAAGTTTGAACAGATTACCCGATTTTCCCTAGAGTTGCTCACAGTCCGGTCGCTACCACGTGGAGGTAGTGATAGGAGTTGCTGGGCAGAGGCTAGTGATCTGAATGGGATCTGTATTACACGAATTATCTATCCTTACCCTGCCCCTTGTACATCCCTGAAACCTTCTGAAAACCCATGACACACCATTGAACACCTCCGAAACCCCTTAAGAATTAAACCCATAGTAACCTCCGGGATCTCCTTGAGAATCCATGGCACTACCACCATGGTACTGGCCATGAACTCCTTTAACATCCATGGAATGCCCCTGGAACTCCCCCGAAACCCTCTGAAATACTTGGAACACCTCACAAAGTTCTACCAAAAGCGTAACGCAACCCGCAAACGCGTGACGTTTCAAGGGGTTTAATTGTTAAGGGTTTTCAAAGATGTTTAATTGCGTTTCATGGGTTTTCAAAAGGTTTCAGGTATGTCCAAGGGGGTGCAGGGGTGTTCCAAGGGCTTTGAGGGACGTTTCAATGGCCTTCAAGGAGTTTCAGGAGCGTTCTAGAAGTTTTAAGGGGCTTCAGGAACGTTCTACAGGATTTCAGGGAAGTTTCTGGAGGCTTCAAAGGGCTTCAAGGGTTTTTTTGGTATTCCACGGGCAGGAATGGGAACTGTCATAAAAATGCCATTTCCATATATGCTTATTTATTTACACCTAGTAGGATATGCTAATCGGCGTCGTCATTGATTATCCATAACTAATCAGCATTAGGGGTCTCCAGTTAGAGGCCGTACACAAATTACGTCACGCTTTTAGGGGGGAGGATGAAGTTTTACAGAGCGTGACGACCCTTACAAAACATTTTGAGATCCCATACAAAAAGTGTGACATAGGGGGGAGGGGGGGTTGAAAAAGGTCGATTTTGCGTGACATAATTTGTGTATCACCCCTTAGCCTAGTGGTTAAGGCTATTGATCGCCAATCCGCAAATGGTGGGTTCGATTCCCGATCCGGCTGGCAAAATTTTCTCGACTTCCTGGGCATAGTGTATCATTGCACTTGCCTCACAATATATGTACTAATTCATGCAAAGGCACCCAAGCAACACGACTTGTTTCAAAGCTAGTAACAGCAACCTTAGTGCAATTTATTCGATGTCCATATTATTGACGATACAACACAATTGCTTCTCCATTGAAACCCTAAAAGGGCAGATTCTGAATTGTTATGCAACTTGAATGAGAGGGAATGATAAACAAATAAAAAAGATTTTGTCCAGACTTGAACCATGGATACCAGGAGTATTAACTACTCACCTTACATACTACACCAAACGCTCTTTCTCGAAGTCATCCCTAACGGGCGTACCGCGAAGGTAAGGAAGAGAGAGAATGAGTTTTTAGTGGGTCGATCCCCACATCACCTGAGGAACCACCTCTTGGGTATCTGTTGCAGATTTTCTCATTCTATAAAAAAAAAACACCAAACGCTCTGTGAGAGAATTGCTGCTCATTACACTATAAGAGCTACTGAAGTGACTTGTTACTTCATTGCACCTTCTTTGTCACAAGTTAAAGAACTGTCAAAATAAAAAGATGCGGAAGTTTTTCGCAACACATTTGGAACATAATCTGAACAAACAAACCAGAGTTGGTTCCGGGCCATTTGGCCGAATGTCGTTTGGCCGAAAAATGAATGGCGAACATAAGTGACCATGGCACTGTTCCCCGCATCAAAATAAATCGAAAAAAAAACAGCCTATGAAAATATTGGCATCTTCAACGCCAATTAATCCACAAAACTAGAAAGAATAGCCTAGATAGAAGGAAATATTTCTGATGATCATGTTGGTAGTTAGAATGTCAAAAACTTCCTCTGAATTCTTTCAATCATAATTTACCCAAACGGCATTCAACCAAACGACATTCGGCCAACCGGAATTCGGCCAAATGGCCGGACACCCAAGAGTTAGATGTTGCATGACTGTAACAAAGCACATTCAACGCAAGCTGACTGTGTTATCACTTGTGAGCAATATGTAAGCTCCGCTTCCACACGAGGTAATTTGTGATTTATATAAAACAAAGTCGCAACATTACGAAATTCGGAGTTCAAATGCAACTCAATTATCAAGATCAGGTATCAGGTATCAGAAGGCCGGCTCCAGAGGCACGTTATTCTCCATTTGGGACATTTGTGCCATCGCCATACATATGAGCCTATTTCATCATTTACCTGAGGGAGAATGGGACAAGGGATGGGAATTGGGAAAGGGAAAGGTGATGAAATAGGAAGGGGTGCCCTAGAAGAGGGAATGAACGCATAAGCGAAACGAGAGCTCATAGCTCATACCACAACGGGGTTAATCAGTGCCCTGAAAAGGACACTGTAAAACGCATAAGCGTAAAAAGAGCCTATAGCTCATTGGAGGCAGCTTGCGACGTTATGCGACTTTCAATATGACATAGAAAGGCACGTCATCAAAAGCATCCTCAATATTCAAGAAATCACCCAAGCAAAAACTACGTTTGAGCGAGTGTTTTCTTGAAAACGTATACAACTTTGTGTAAAAGAGTCACTGTGGACATCCCAAATTGGGAGACATGTGAGTTCACATGAACAGGCATGTTAGCCAGACGAACATCACAGATGTGATAATCGACAATGCGTTTCGAGCATTTCAGAAAGAACGACATAACCAGATAAATCTGGAACTTATTCCTTCTTTTTACAACGCGCGCACCCTTTCGGGATAAAACTACAGAGTAATTTCACGCCATGAAAATACCCAATAGAAAACTACAAGAGTTCAAAACATGTTTGAAAAACTCAAATCCCTCTGGAGAAAAATAGGACAAAGCCCCATTTGCTGCAGGAGATTTGAAGTAAGCAGAGCTTTTTAGTGCCCACTAAATCGATTCTATAGCTACAATCCTCGGGGTAGAAGCTAAAGATTCGTAGCTATACAAAAGACTGGTTTATCCGAAGACATTCATAACTTGAACAGGTCCGAGTTCCATTCAGGAATACCTCTTTCGGTCCGCACAGACCGCAGAGGACAAGCTTCTTTCAAAGCAGTAGCTATGGTATACCACAATGAAGGGCGGTATAATAACAAAACCATAATGAAACTCTCTTGGAGCAGCAATGGAAGCGAGTTATCCATAAAATGTGATCGCAACCAATTATTACAGGTTCCCTAGCTTGTTGAGCAGGGACGCCTGAATACGCAAAGTTTGCGAAGGAACACTCCAAAGTGCAAAAAGATCAAATGGAGAGTCCTCATCTGACACATGCCAATCAGCCAACCAACTGACAAATTCTGCTCATGCAGAGTTGGGTTAGGTGCAATTCTATGTTAAGTTAACCATGAACTGTACTACCTAAGTATTCCATCAAAGTGAAGCATCTCAAATCAATGTTTGAGCTACTTCAGATGCCAAATATCAGCGAAAAGATGCTGAAAACAAGAGCTTACTTGAAGGCATCCATAAGGAAAGGTTGAAACATACTGTTAACGTTATTCTAAAATATAGCATGCTCGAGGCACGACAGTTCATCTATAATGAAAAAAGCAAAGCTGGGTTCACAAGGTAACCTATACAGAAGTTACCCTACGAAATTGAACTTTTTGAAGTAGATCCACTTGGGCTACATACGCTTTTTACGCTGAAAATTGATCTGAGGTTTCCTTGTCGTAGCCACTACCCAAACTAGACAGGATTACACTCTTCACAATCACAGCACAAAAAGGAAACATCAACGACCAACCAAATCGGTGTTAATTGAAAAACGCCAATGGTGAAAACGCATTAAGCGAACCCATATAGGTGGTAATGTAAGCTAATTAACAACATTTGAATAACCCCGCCCTTATTTAGCCTCAAATTTGAGACTTAAGAAGGGCAACTGATTATCTCAGAGAAACGCAAGGTCCACTGCACCATTGCTCCGGTTAGCGCAGTAAGGGCGTAATACTGTGGAGGACGCCCTAATTCTCCACAGGTTCCGTTTGTGGTTAGGTTTTTATTAGACCCCCCTAACCATTCATTCTTTGGCACGGTAAGCATAAAGCCGCATAACACCATGATTTAGGGGTCACCTGTTTAGTGGACTCTTAGCACTGGATCAGGCGGTCCGTAGTGTTATTCTTAGCCGGTTGAGATAACCGCTACCGACACTACACAGCTATCTAGGCTGATCGGGAAAAGAAGTTAACATTGATGGTCAACTTCCAAACGAACCCGAACAGCCGGCAAACGACATTCAACGCAAGCTGACTGTGTTATCACTTGTGAGCAATATGTAAGCTTCGCTTCCACACGAGGTAATTTGTGATTTATATAAAACAAAGTCGCAACATAACGAAATTCGGAGTTCAAATGCAACTCAATTATCAAGATGGAAGTTGCCTGTGCTCTCCGTGCAACTCATTTAGATCAAAGCAGGCAAAGAAAGCCCTTCAACTAATAACTGTGGAAGTGCTCAAAGAACACTAAGTTTAAGCAAGGAAGGCCAAGTTCCAGTGGGGACGTGTATCCATAAAGAAGAAGGACTTATCAGTTATATGGACTGATGATGCGTACGAACAGAAATTATCACTGAAAGTGATGTAATAGAAAAATGTCATGACATTTTTTTCATGAAATTCCGCGACATTTTCCATTCCTGCATGGGACAATACCGGGCCATCTAAAATGAATGAGATTCTGGGAAGTTATGAAGCTAAATTCATCGTCGGCCACTCGACAAACGACCAACGTACCTCCCAAATGCCGCGAATACCAGGTCTCAACGCACCACCTGTTTAACGACTTCAAGGCGGCGTACTGTAATATCGAACGCACAGAGCTATGAAAAACCTTGGCTTCTCCAGGAAGCTCACTATTGATCTATTGACTATTGATCAATACAACGGACAGTGTGGTGTGCATAACGGCAAAACTGTCAAAACTGTACATCCGCCTGAATCATGAGGCAGCAATGGGCAGACTGCTGGAAGTCGGCCCAACAAAAAGATTCACCTCGCACAAAATGTACCATATAGGGGAACTGCGGCCATAACGCCCATAGGGGGCAAGTGGCGCCACCCTTGTTTTAGGCAAATCACGTTATTTTCAGTCTTTTTTCAACTGCAATCGTTAAAATAAGAATAAAAATGCTTCTTTACATTTGAGTTTACATATTTTTACTAAAAATATTGTACAAAAACTTCAAAAAAAAAAAAAGATTTTGGTTACTTTTGATGTAATTTTAGCCTGTCAAATTGTTGCACTTTTTTAATCAGTTAAAAGAATTTTTTCTCGCTATCCCCATAACTGTTTTGCACACTCCCATTGCTTGTGTATCGAGCGGAAAAAGTATAGAATTTGGCCCTTATAGCTTTTTTACAAGGGTTCAAGCTTCTGAGGCATGTATGGGGTAAAATGCCCACCCCCTAGTTATTTACATTAAAATAGCCATTTAGATCTAAATTCTGGCATAAATTATGTAGAACACAAGTTTGAACCAAGCAACAACACATTTTTACTATGAATAAGTTCACTAATCACACATCCAGGTGTCATTTTGTAGTAATTGAGCATGAGCATGAGCATGAGCATGAGCATGAGCATAGATGACCGCACAATTCGTAGTTGCTACTCCGTGATTGACCAGAGCAATCGAAATTGCACAAGGAACCAATGAATAGGGCTTGGGACTAGCTTACTATTCTCAATGTACACAGTTCGAGAACTCTGAACTTTAATAAGGTCAATAACGGCGCCGGCCACGTCCTTACGGTCATCGAGGATGGGAGATATTGTTAGTAAGACAAACGTTGTTATAAAGACCGCGAATCGCTGCATCTCCACGTTTGTCTCAGGAAGGATGTTTTTGTTAGTAGGCTAAGGTACATTGTCAGTCCAGGAGTCACCTACGGTTGGTGATATGATTTGACAATGGATCAGTATACACAAACCGTCGTTAACAACCGACCACTTTTCGACGCAAAAAGAAAATTCTATCGCGCGTTTCCACTCCACTAGGGAGCAGAAACCTTTAGTCTATTCCACACAGAAATACACTGAACGCGACTCACTTGTCGGCGCCCGGATTTTTTCCTCGACCGGCGAGCCCGAACTAACACTTTTCACTCTTTTGTGTTAATGCAAAAAATGAAAGAAAATATTTATTATCAACTAAAAGTGTATTGAGAACTAGCGCCGACGGGAAGCGAAAAAATCGGAACCGACTCGACGCACGACACGTCCACCGCACACTCCGTGACGAACTTTTCAATATTTGTTAGATAAATGCACAAAAACCAGAGCAGAATTTTATACATCCTTTAGCATTATTGATTATTCAATAAAATGGAACGAACTCACCAATAAACATCCTTCGAAGTGTTCAATGCGTATGTGTTGCGGCATCTCCCACAAACTGGCCTCTTCTCCGAACACTGAACCGCTAACCTACACACGGGTACGACGATGTGCACATTCAAATTGACGACTTGCAATGAAATTTTGACCACTCATGACTTATATGATGAACTCTTAAAAACGTTTAACTTAACTTTAAAATTTTTAACAAGAGAAAAAGTTATAACGATTTCATTCATTTCACGATTTTTTAGTAAAATCATCAATTTCTAATATGCATCCCATTACTTTCTCAATTTATTAACGGCAATGTTGTAACTTTCCTTCAAAACACATTTATATATAAGTCATTTGGAGGGAAATTAATTGAATTATAATTTGCATCTTGAATTTTAAAACGTTGTTGAAGTTTTGGATAATTTGGAGTTTTATAAGAAAAATAATCTAATCGTTATAATTTTCTTCCGTGTTAAGAATTTTAAGTTAAGTCAAAGGTTTTTCATAGCTCATTATACAAGTCATGAATGGTCAAAATTTCATTGCATTCGGTTCATTGAATCCGGAGATATAACAGCTCAAAGTTGGCTATCGGATAATTTTACCTTTTTCTATAATCTTTATAACTCCGTGGACAATGGTCCGATCTTCTCCAAAATTGGACTACTTATACACAACTAGTTGATGAACTTACAGTAAAAAATTGAGAATATTTGATGCACTTTTCGAAAAGTTACAGCGAGTTGAACATTTTTTGAAAAGTGAAAATTTTACCTGCCCCAGTTATTTTGAGTAACCTCTGTATATGTACACAATTTGGTGTCCTGGCGTTAGCTGTGGCTAGTGGCGCGTTTTACCCCGCATTGAAACTAAAAATCTGAATATCAAACTTTTTTTCAAATTTGAATTTTTCAGTAGTAAAACATAAAACTGGTTTATGGTTTCTTCTATTTGAAAGGAAACATGTTTTTGCTTCATGTTAGTACCAAAAAAGTGTGTATTATGAAGTGTTCAGTGTACGCAGAATATGGCACCGCAAGCGAAAAATAGGCAACAAAGAAGGCACGGCAACAACGCTTTGTTTTTTCGTTAGCAGATAATGACAAAATCGCTCCCGAGTTTGTTCACAACAAAAACGGTAGGAATATTTGTCTCGTTCTTTTCACATCGTGATTTTAGCATTGTTTTACAACTGAAACTCGACTCTGAGGATGGCAAGAGTCTTAATTCGTCCAAATGCTCATGAATTCGATGATGTGGGTCGAAAATTTCAGCAGAAAAGCCGAAATATCGGCACACGCACGGCAAGCGATGTTTGTTTTATTGCTCTCACCGCTTGACATGCGTTTGTTGCGGAGCGCCTTTGTTACCAACATGCACCGCTTAGGACAAAGCGTTTGTTTTTCGGCGTGATCCGTTTTTCGTACCCTGGAAGTGTTTCATGGTTAAAATTGGACGCTTCCTTAACGTGGGCGTCTTACCCCCAGTTCCCCTACATAACGCTGATAATACCGGCGATTCTATACGGGCACGAGACCTGGCCTATGCTCGAGAAGGATACGCAAGCACTGTGAAATATTTGAGCATCATGTGCTCAGGACCATCTTTAGCGGTGTGGAGCGGCGAAGGATGAACCACGATCTCGCTGGGGTACCAAATATCCAGAAGGTGAGACAGCTGGAAGGATATGATGGGCAGGGCATGATTTGAGATTGCTGGACAACAACCATGCCAATATGGTGTTCGCAAGAGATCCAGATGATACATTACGATGTGGGGTACAGCGAACAAGGCGGGCTGACTAGTTCGAGAGTGATTTGGTGAATGCAGGTCCTTTCCGAGGTTAAAAGAAAAGAACAGCGAATCGAAATTTGTGGCGTTGAATTGTGCAGGGGAACAAAGCCCAAAATGCAAAGATGGGGTAAGATGGCCCAACTCATAAAATCATTCCTCGATGTGGTTTGACTATTACTACAGGTGAATGGTGTCAAGATATGTTTACATAAAACATTCTTCAAGAAGCTAAGCCACCATACCCATGGAAAATCTTTCGATTTCCCTATGAAAACTATCAACTTCCGGTTTTCCGTGCACGCAATTAAGGTTTTCTGGTGATTTTATTACCTGCCAAGTGTTTCCAAGCAGATTGAGACACACATGGAGGCGCATGGTTATTGCTGTCTACGCTTTTTATTTAAGGGTTCATCCAAATATGACGACCATCGTTTAGCGGGGAGAGGGGTGACACTCCATGTATTGAGCATACACAGATCGAAAAAAAAATGTAAAATTCTATGACATATGATGCACATAATTCGAGCGTGGGATCCCAAGTAACATTTTTAAGACCAAGTAGTCTTGTGGAAGTTTTGAGAACCGTCATAAAAGCTAATATCTAATATTTTGGTTTAATGGTGGTTTTAAGAACCTCTTCGCTCGAGTGCTGTTTGGTACGACCCTACGACCACACACAGGGTGGGAAAGAGGAAAGGCAAATAGCACTGATCGATGCGTGGCCACATATGGTTGCAATTGAATGCTGTTCTATATTTTGGTTACATTGCATTTTTGAGGCGGATGGCCTTTACTGCTGTTTGGTTACATTAGGTGTGAGTGACAGTGGTTCTTAAACGAAATACCATTACATTACCCCATGGCAAGTGGCCTTTTTGCTCCACTTCCGTTTTACGAAACAGTTTTTGAAATCGCTATAAATCGATTAAAATGCACTAGTTTAGTGAATATTTTTGCTGAAGTATCGAGCAAATATTGTCTAGTTACTGTTAACACTTTGAAAGCCTAGTAAATGAAGCTACAGCCGGGTCTCCTATAAGACGCTGCCACCCACTTAACGCCCACCGCAATTTCCAGGTTGTCTTCCAAACAATTCAGTTCATTTTTGGAATGTGACAAGCTTGTAGTAGGTATACTTTTATCACAGTCAAAAAATCAGCTTGATCGGTTGCAAGACAGCTCGGAAATCGCAGTGGGCGTAAAGTGGGTGGCAGCATTTAATAGGAGACCCGACTGCATTTATCATTGAAAACGATGAAAGCTTGAAAAATGGAATCTTACTCCACTTTCCAATAAAGATATTAATAAAGGCTTGTTTCTTCAGCCTTAAAATTATGTTGGAGTTATACCCAAACATCTGCCCTAAGGTGTACGTACTAAAAGCAACACCCGATTATGCACGACTGCAGTATGACAGATTTTATTAGCCCTACATCGCATCGCCAGTACACTGACAGCAACACCACGAAGTGCCTGTTTTGCGCATTCAAAGCTATCAATGCTCCCTTTTTACGCGTGCCACCCCCGCTCCGCCACCCCACACAACAGACAGCGAAGCAAGCAAGCATTTGACAATGATGAGTGTTGTAACCGATTACCGCAAATGTGGTCTTTGTGCCCGCATTCACCTTTGCCAACAACCGATCCGACCGAGCACCCATACCTACACCCCATGGTCATATAGATACACCACAGCAACAACGTAACGGGGAAAGTTGGGTGTGATGATCGACCCCCACCCACCCTTAGCTGCAGCAGCAAGCAAAAAGAAGCGAATTCTCCGGGACCTGCCACGTTCAATACCATCCAGACCAGCAGCATCCGCCGGAGCGTTCGACGGCTCGGTGCTGGTGGGTGGTGCAAGGATTCAACGATAGGGTAATTGTTCCCATCGTTGCGGTAGTACCTATTGTTGCGGTAATGGCAATTGAGCACTTTTTCGACTGAAATGTTACCAAAAGGTATTTTTAATAGATGTATGGTGCTTAAATTATGAGATTGCACCATTTGTTTGCTTAAGATTTGCCCAAAAACCTATTTTAAAAAAATATTTTCATAAATGTGTTTGCTGCTGTGTTCCTATTGTTGCGGTAGTGTTCCTAATGTTGCGGTATCCCATATGATTTCAATGGGATACCGCAACAATAGGAACAAAATACCGCAACATTAGGAACACATACCGCAACATTAGGAACACAATGATCTTTCAGATAAAAACGAATAAAATGCTCATAACAACATCAAAGTGGCAATATTTCGTTATTTTCCCGTAGATTAAGGATGGATTTTATTATTTTCAATTCAATCCATGTAAAAAGTTTGCTTGGGGCGATACAATTGTGGTTTAAACATGAACCCAGCGCTTAACTCCTCCATGATCGGATCAATTACCCTATGTGACAACGCCACAGCCAATCAAGTCCGCTGATGGTTTGTCGGTATGGTGAGAAGCAGACAACCGGAACCGAATGGTGCGCGGTGGTGGTGTGTGGAGCGAGAGAGACGGGGAAAGCCGTGAATTGGTAAACACCAGTTCGAAACGT
Organism: Aedes albopictus; assembly: GCF_035046485.1. Lineage (NCBI taxonomy): Eukaryota > Metazoa > Arthropoda > Insecta > Diptera > Culicidae > Aedes > Aedes albopictus. The sequence goes on along the minus strand of NC_085138.1, from coordinate 71,410,681 downwards.
AGTGTACACACACACAGGATTCCCTACAACTAGGACGATGACATGCATGCAAGCAGGTGTCGCTGGCTTTAAACTGTGTCGTTCGCACGTTTATTCGTCGACAATGGAGTACCTGTTATCATTCCCTTGCTTTGTGTTTGGATGACTAGGAAAAATTGGTGGAAGGGCTTAGAGGAGCTTGTGTGATTAAGGTAAAAGTATGATGAAGCCACTCCTTAAATTTTCAAGAGCACAAATCTGAAGAATCAGATATCGGATTGTGATGGAAAGTTGGAGAACACGCTATAACAGCGCCGAATCTGTCGATCAACATTTTTGAAAAATCTGGCATTCCGTTTTACAGATGTGAGCTTTTGAAAATTTAAGGAGTGGCATCGCCATAACTTAGCTTTAAAAATATGACGTCAATGAAGGAAAAATATAAGAAAATATTGTCAATGGAATAAAATTAAAATAGTAACAAAGATATCCAACCATTGCATCATTCCGGGTGGCCGTCGTACCATTCCCATTGTCATCGGAAGGTAGGGACAGGAACAACCACCCCGCCTGCTTCCAACTGCCCTGCAAGTACGAAAAATGGTACCGCGATAGTGTGAGATTAGGGACTGTCGTCTGCCACCAAGGTATTGACGATCTTGCGCCTAATACGACGCACAGGCAAACAAAATTGTCCCACAACAAAATGTTCACACCGGTTTCAGCATACATTGGTTGCAGTCGCCGCTACAGTAATTAAGCAGTGGGGTAGTGTTTCAACTAATCGGTTTGTTAACGCGCTGTTTTCTTTGTTGTTGGATGTGTGAACATTGTTCTTTCTGACCTGCTGAAATCAAGGGTGTTACTACCATTCAGGCCCTATCAGCTGCACCAGAAGGTTGCTGACAGTCTCCACCTGTCCCGGTCCTTACCGGGAACCCTTCTCGAACCGTGAGCTTGAATTCAACCCAGTGTACCGACGCCACGACAGCAAAGCTACCATGATTTGCTGTAAGGGTCGCTTTCGACCACAGGACACCGGTATGACCTATGTAGCTGCTGTAGCCATTCTCAGAGTCCACGGGCCACCTCCTCTGTAGCTCTAAGACGATGTAGATGATGGCCGTTGAAACGGCATTCCAGTCAAACTCATCCCTACACATCCTCTTCTTTTCTTCTTTTTAATCCATAGTGGGAAAATCTGCTCAACAGTCACCCGAACAGGGAGGTTCGGGTAGTATGGGGTTAAGGTCGTCTTCTACAACAAAAGTAAAAGCCAGGGCTACTCTCTCCTCGACCCACTAAACAACATTCCTATGGTCGCCAAACCCTTCGTCTCTCCGAAACCACCAAGAAAGCATTACTTCAACCCGGGCTAGTGCACATCGCACCCTCAAAGTTTGCTGCGTAGCCTGCAGCAACGAACATCGATGACTCGCTTTGGAGAGTCTGTCACGGTAGCTTGCTGGCGCTTAGCCAGTTTCCCGAGTGGTGCTCACCACTACGTGCAACTAGATTTGACTACTGATATCTGATCACTATCCGTCAGGCCTTATCAGCTGCACCAGAAGATTGCCGACAGTAGGATCTCCATCTGCCCCGGCCCTTACCGAGGGCCCCTTCCCATCCGCGGGCTCGGATCCAACCCAACAGACCGACGCCACGACAGCACCGCTACCAGGACTTGCTCTCTGCGGACACTCAATCTCTGTAAGGGTCGATTCCTCCTGCAGGGCACCGGTATGACTTACGAAGCCGACTCCGAACCTCTGGACCACCTCTTGTACCGCATCCGAACTATCCATTCTCCGAGTCCACGCGCCACCTCCTCTGTAGCTTCCAAACGATGTGGGTGATAGCCGTTGAAACGTCATTCCAGCCAAACTCATCCCTGCACATCATCTGGACAAGATTGTCCGGCGTTGTTTCTTCTCCTCACGAACAAAACATGTTCCTCTAAACCAGCACAAACAGGGCATTCAGGAGAGCCTGCATGTCCGAAACGGTGTAGGTACTGTCGGAAGCAACCATGTCCTGGAAGGACCTGTGTTAGGTGGAATGTTACTCCCCCTATCTACTCTCGGTATCAACCAATGGATCCACCTTCTTCTGGTGAAACTGTCCTACGCGCGCTGCCATTTGACCATAGAGGCCATCCTGGCAGTCCTGCGAATGCCTCTTGTGCCACACATTTCGAAGCACTCCATGTCCTCCCTGATAAGTATGCCGATAGGCATGATATTAGTGATGACGCAGAGAGCGTCGTATGACATGGTACAATACGCGCTCGCAACCCGCAGGCACATCAGCTTGTAAGTACTTTCCAGCTTACCAATATAGTTTGTAGTACTTAGCGCCGTACCTCAAGCCGAGCCGCCATGCCATGCCTCTCTTTCTCGGTCGATTCACCATAGACTTCCAGTGTAATGTCGTCAGCGAAACCGACGATCTCCGGGAAGTCTAAGCTCAACATCTCATCGTAAATGATATTCTATAAAATATCGACGCGTCTCCGAGTGGTTTCCCCGCGATTGGTAAAAGATCCAGGTCCAGGCATTTCTGCATAGCAGACCTGAACATCTCGGGAGCCTCTGCAATAGCTACTTTTAAGGCCAGGTTAGGAACTCCGTCCGGACCTGGGGCCTTACCTACGCTAAGGGACTTAGCTATCCCCGCAAGTTCCACATCGGTGACCCTCTCCTCATCGCCAGCTCCAGTCCCCGGCTGGCCTACGAAAGGAGGCCAAGGACTAGGATCATGACGTGGAAAAAGTCCTCCAATGATCCCCTCCAACATCTCTGGAGATTGCTCTGTAGGAGCCATCACACCTCTCTTCTTGGCCATAACGATCCTCTAGGCGTCACCTCACGGGTTCGTATTGGCACTCTGACAGAGACCCTCAAAACAGGCTTTTTTGCTTGCTCTTATCGCGGTCTTAAGCGCGGATTTTGCAGCGGCGAACACCACCCGCCGTTCGTTTCGCTCTTCCTCTGATCGTGCTCGCTGCATCCGCCTCCTAGCCCGTAGGCATTCGCGGCGCAGGTCCGCAATCGCATCGGTCCACCAGTAAGCTGGTGGCCTCCCATTTCTAGGGTGGACTCGCCTAGGCATGGTCGCATCACACGTACGTGACGGCACCGGTACCAGCTCTTCGCCGTCTAAACCTATTGTTCGGAATACACGAAATCAGATTTTTGCAGCAATCTCTTTGCAGACAGCTCAAACTGTAAAACAGTATAACTAGTTCAGGGTCTTAATTTCACTAGCCTTAAACATACATATTATTGATTTTCGTTCTACCAATCCGAACACGAATTTCAGCGCGATGATTTCTTCTACGGGCCTATATAAATTAAACAGTCCAGCTCAACGTTTATCATACTTCGATATAACCCTTACTTACGTAATCATACGACAATCGATCGAGTGTTACTCCCACTAATCGCGCTGAGATCGCACCTCACTTAGATTCCCCTTTCTATATTTTCAGCAATTTCTGCTTCTAATTCAACCGGCTTTCAAATTTGCGAATCTACTAATTTTACCAAACAGCTAGATGCACCAATGTGTTTACGATGAATCATCACATTTGCCAAATCCTCATCTCTCATCCACTTCATGTCAATAATGACTTTGATGTCCAACGATATATCCAGTCGAGTGACGTATTGCGAAATTGATCGTTCTGAATACGCCGAACGCACGGAACGAACACCTATTAAGTTCCAGGTCCAGGCTCCTTCCAGGTCCTTCGCTCACGGCGGAGCGCCTCCCTAAATGCCTCTTCGTCGAAGTATGATGTCTTCCACCTGCGAGGGCTTGGCCTTGGCCTAGCCGCCTCTTCTTCTATCCGATGTCTGCTGTTGTTGTAGTCGATACTGTAGCGAACCGCCAGGTGGTCGCTGTGAGTGTAGCCATCATCTACTCTCCAGTTCGAAATACTTGTTAGGCCAGGACTACAAAAGGTCACGTCAATAACACTAGTTTACAGCATTTTTGAACTCGGTAAGCTGATGATCATTTTTGGTGTAGAATCATGCCCTGAGTTCGAAAACGCGAAGGAAAAAAATTACAGTAGAGCGGAAATTTTTTCGACTTTCCATACAAAGTTGATGATTTGAAATCTATTTTTGTTCTATTTTTAAGCAACGTCGCTTACTTCATTCATCTCATTCTCTGTAATCAATGCTTCGATTGAGCTGAATTTTTTACTGCAACTCTCCTACATATGGTATGTCAAATAAACGTTGAGAAAGAATTTTTAGATTGTTTTTTTCTTATTGAAAAAAATACATTTCTTCATATATGTTTGGAAATTTGGCTAAAATTTAAGGAGATCGTCCCTAAAACTCGCCAATATCTTGAATTTAATCAATCTTACGCAAAAACTGCATTTAGATGATCTAATAGTATTGTATTCAGCTTTTAATTTATGGAAAAAGATTTGAAATTGGTTGAACAAAACACAAGATATTTGAATTTTAGTAAATTCCATATTTTTAAAAGTTGTAAAACTCGATATTGAGCTAAAACTCAAAAACTGCTCTACTTAAAATTTTTTGAAGCACGGTTTCGAAATCAGTGCTAAATTGTGCTTCAAAAATTTTGGTCATTGACAGAAGTTCACGACTTTCGTTTTATTTTGTAAACTAGTGTAATTGACTCTACTCCGTTTCGACTATAGGTACTCTTGGTACCGACGTTAGCTAAGTCGACATCTAAAATGGCCAGTGTTTCTAGCAGAATCTGACCCCGCTGGTTCGTGAAACGGCTTCCCCATTCCACAGCCCAGGCATTAAAGTCACCCGCTATTACCACCGGCCTTCGCCCTGTTAACACGGTCATTAAGCGGTCCAGCATTTGCGTGAACCACTCGATCGGCCACCGCGGAGGCGCAGAAAAACTACAGAAGAAGACCCCGTTTACTTTGGCGACCACGAAGCCCTCATAGGTAGTAGACACCAACTCCTGCACAAGGTATTTACCCATCGTCCATATCGCCGCCATTTTCTTGGTCCCATCCAAGACCCAGTTGCCGTTGCCAGCGAATACTCGGTATGGGTCCGATATGATGGCGATATCCGTCTCCCACTCAGAAACCACCTGACCAAGCAGTTGCTGAGCCGCATCACAGTGGTTCAGGTTCAGCTGCGTTACCTGCACTGTGATTTGTTGTTCACTGCGACTTTCTTGAAGGCCGGGCACCCTGGACCACCCATCGGATGTCTGTTTTTTGAAGATTTCCCGGTACAGATCATGTAGATGGGCGGACTCGTGCAGCTTTGGGCCTTATGACCTTCAGCGCCGCATCGCCTGCACAGTTTGCGCCTGTCGGGGCCCTTGCAGTCCCACGACTTGTGTCCTGGTTCCAGACACCTGAAGCAAACCTCTGGTGGCTCGTGGAATGTCAGGTGACATACACACCAGCCCACCTTTATGCTCCCTACTTTGACAGACTTTATAACGTCCGCCACAGGTAGCTGAGCCAAAGCTATCTGGATCCCTGCTGGCCCTTTCCGTAGCTTAACAGCTGCGGCGGCCACCTGCACATCGCACTGTTGCCGCAGTGCCGTGACGAGCTCTTCCACTTCGGTGATCTCGTCAATGTCCTTGACCTTCAGAGTCGCCTCATGTGTCAGAGCCCTCACCTGCACACCCTCAACAAGGACCTCTTCTGCCAGCCTCTTATAGGAGGCGCCCTTGTGCTTCTTCTGGCGCTTCAGCTCCAGGATCATCTCGCCCGTACGAGTACGTCTAATGCTGCGTACGTCGGCTCCAAGACCCTCAAGCTTGGCGTCGCTTCGCATCGTCTTCAAGACGTCCGAGTACTTGGACTGTTCCGTCTTGATGACGATCGCGTCACTTTTCTCGCGCCTGGCACCTGCCCTCCTACGCCTTGGCTTGGCGTCCTGCGCTACTACCTGCGGATTCGCCTTCTTCTTCCTCTTCCGCTCTACCTTCGTCCAAGGGGGGTCCTCCCCTTGGATCGCCCTGCTGTGTAGCTGTTGAGGGCCCACCAGCGGTCGCAACCCCTTGTTCCCATCGTTCCGGGACGGGCCAGCCTTTTCAGGCCCACCCTTCCCTACTTTCCGGGAACCCTAGCTGGGGTCCGACCTTCCGGCATTATTACCGACTTTCGGGGTAATGATTTGCCTGGCCTTGCGGGCACCGCCAGACAGCTCCTCGCCTGACGGCTGCCTCGCCCGCTTCTGCGATTGCTTGCTCCGTTTATCGCGAGCAGTCGCTTCCACCTTATTCGGATTTCCTGCGAAGGAGAAGGCCTCCGTTTGGGTAAACTTCAGCACTTTCTCAATTGCAGGCTCCGCTGCTGCAGCAGTCAGCAACGCGAGTGCCGCGTGCTCCTGCTTGGCCTCGTCGATCGTCACCCTAAGTCGAAGCAAGGCCGTTTTCAGGTCCTTTTTTTTCTCTGTTCGGGACATAACCACTGCGACCAATATTTTGATCTATTGTGGTATAGCCCGTGTCCTTTGTATAGTGCATGTCGTATTACTTTATCACCATTGAGAAGTTATAAATTATTCGGTTTTGTTACAGTAGTCATTTTCAACATAATCGCAAGGAAGGATTCTGATTGATAGGTTCCGCTTTTAGCACGCTCCTTTTTCAGTCAAAATCGGATCCCTTAACGAGAACGCCAAGAAATGATACCGATACTGACCATGCATCGGAACCCTAGTCCTTTGTGTTTTCAGGTCCTTGCTTATGTTCGACTTAGTGGACGCAAAGTCGATGATTTTGCCAAGCTACTGCTCAGTCACCTCTATTGCGGACCGTCCTTCAGGTTCTTGGTTGACGACCCTCAACAACCACGCTCCGTCCATAACCTTCACCAACTGGCTTGCCGGGAAGTGGACTGGAGCACCCACGCTTGAGCTGCTACGCAGCTCCCAGCGCCTACCTCCTCCCTTCTCCTTGTCGGAGACCTCATCAACCCGCTTCTTGCGAAGGGCTTGATCGCACCACTATTTACTTCCACCTATGTTTTGATTTTTGTTAGATTTATTCATGATCATGATTACATCCCACGAGTCGCACTGCATTAACGCGGTAAGGGACAGCTTACTGTGGGGGATGCCCAGATACCCCACAGGCTCCGTTGGAGATCGAGCATCTTTTTCACCCCCTCGATCACTCATTCCTCAGCACGGGTCGCTTGACCCCTTGAATTGCGGTTAGTAGTCCTATTCTTAGCCGGCGACTACGCGGCTGACTCGCAAGCGGGGGGAGGGTGCGTCAGGCCCCAGGACTATCGTCCCTGTTGCCCCAATTTGGTAACCTTCTAGCCTTACGGGAACTGCCAGGCAGCTCCTCACCCGCTTCTGCAGGTTCTTATCAAAAACAGCCGCATCTGTCACATTCGTTGGGCTACCAGCGAAAGCGAAGGTCTCCGTCTGTGTAGACGTCGTAACCTTAGCTCACGCCGGTTCTGCCGCTGCTACAGTTTCCACAAGTTTCTCGTGGTCTTGCTTGCCCTCGTTCATTGACTTCGCAAGAGGGCCTGCTTGAGGTCCTTGCTGATCTTGGACTTCGAGTGATTTTGCAAAGCTGGTGCGCAGCAACCTCCATCGCAGAGAGCGCGTCTTGATTTAGGTTCATGGCACTCATCAACCACGCTCCGGCCACTATCACCCCCGACAGGCTAGTCGAGGTAAGAATCGGACTTCCGATAGCTCCACACCTGACGGTTGCCTTGCTCGCCTCTGCGATTGCTTGTTATATGCAATCGCGCCTCGCATACCCTTTGGCATGACCTCTAGGACGGGCGGAGGTGGTATACCATCGAAAGCAATTAAACAAAACTTATCAGTCAACTTAAGTTCTATTTAAACAAATCGTGCTACCTACACATACTGACAGAAATGAGTACAATATCTGTAAATATATGTAAGTTCACAAGACTTGTCGTCATGTAAATTACAGAATATATCAACTTTCGTTCGTTTCGTTCCATTTCGCTCTGGAAAAATACTGTGAACAGAAAGCAAAAAAGAAGAATTCTGGGAATGTTGGGAAGTTTATTCTTTTCAAATTTCCCAAGCAATAAGAGAAATTACCATATATAAATTACACATACTCTTCCATCTAAATCTTGTTTCACGAATTTGCCACACTGGTAATTAATTATGCAGAAAAACTCAGAAAAGAACAAATTCTAAGTGACTGAATACACATTATTCCACTCATTCGAAAGCGAAGAATATATTTTTTCTAAGAGTTGTTACGCCTTTCCTGTTAACCTCCAACCCGCTCCTTCCCACAATCCAACAATGAAGACAACCGTGATCCACGGGTTTTCTTCTGTGCCACCACCACACTACTCTTCTAGTATGTGGTAACTTGTGTTTTGTGTCAAAGTTTGATAACTGTACGAAGTGGAACCAGAGTTTCGGGAAAGTTTACATCGTACCGGTCCCCTCCCACGAGCCCCTCCAGCTAATAGCAGCAGCCGGTTGGCGAACATATCCGCAAGACAAGCTGACAGCAGTCATATCACGTTTGTGCCAAGTCAAAGCCGCGCGCCGCATCGCACTTTTCGGTAGCACGGAAGGAGCGAGTGGAGATTGGCATGCAGCTTGCGCGAGCGACGTGTACCAAAGACAAAGACTTCTCGTCGTCGTCGTCGACGACATGAAACTCTTACAATATTGTTCGGGGATGATTCGGCAAACATTTGCTCCCCGGTAAAACGGAGGACCACACCCGGGGCCCGGTTTGTGTAATTCCGCAAGCTGACACAGCGAAGACGAATTGTGATGTTCGGTCGAGAAACGCCTTTCGGTAATTTTTGGATCGTCACAGCTGCCGGGGGCGAATTTTCGGAAATTTTCTGATCGCGGTATAGTGGGTTGGACCAACTGCACGGTGAACAAGTCATTCGTTGTCGGAGGATGTAATGCTACCTATTATCTCGTCGAGTCAAGGCATATTCAAAAGCCAACTAAATGAATGTCTAGTAGAAAGCTATAATTGTATGTGCTTGAATGGAACATCAAAAGTCTAGTGGCTACCGCTTCAAATTCGATGCAGAAAACCCTGGATTCAAAGTGTGCATGGATATTTACGGTTATCCGTCAAATGGCCCTTATTCGTCTTGCAGATCAGGTATTTTGGTGCCGCATTGCAATCTCTGGCAATATTGTCGTCTTCTCCGAACTTCATGCAAAGTCAACTCCAGTTGAGGCCTTCACAAGCCCAGGACTTATAGGCCTTATTCGAAACACTTAATACACTTGACTTGGCGACTCATAAATGTTAAGCGGGCGCACTGGCCAGCCAGCTCTTCGTGACTGCAGCTGCTTTGTTAACCTCCCCTTCTGAGAGCATAACCGTGGTCGTGGTGACCGTTACACTGGAGAGCCACCTCCAGAGCTCTCACCTCCCTGGATGACATCCAGGACCTCTTGGGCTAGTGCCTTATACGAGGTGCCTTTTTGCCAATGCTTTACCTCCGCACCCAGCGATGAGGTACGGTGTTCGCCCTGCATAGCGCACAAAAAAGGGGGATTCTTCGAAAATGTTTAAAGAAACGTTATTTCTGGTTGTGCTGTATTTGCCGAACGATCTTTCTGTACGAGTAGTGTAGGTTTGTACCGCTGTCTGCTCTGTCACCTTTTGTTGCAATTCTGCGTTGTTAAATAAAAGTAATTGAACCCAGAATTATCAAATTTATTACGACAGTTTCCGAAGGGCCCATATAGCCGAGGTGGTAAACGCACGGGTATTCAGCATGACCATGCTGAGGGTGATGGGTTAGATTCCCGGTCGGTCCAGGATCTTTTCGTAAAGGAAATTTCCTTGACTTCCTTGGGCATAGAGTATCTTCGTGCCTGCCACACGATATACACATGCAAAATGGTCATTGGCAGAGGAAGCTCTCAGTTAAAAACTGTGGAAGTGCTCATTGAAGCTGAGAAGCAGGCTTTGTCCCGGTGAGGACGTTACGCCAAGAAGAAGAAGAAGAAGTTTCCGAAGAAAACTTCCCACATCAATTCATCATGTTAGAGATTATTTCATAAAATCTTCCATGTGTTCCTCCAGAAGTGTCACAAAGAATTCTTTTACTAAATCTGGCATGAATTGCTTCACCAATTCCTCCATGATTTTTCACAAACCTTTCAAGAAAATATATTTCTTGTTTGTTGATTTTTTTTCGGTAAAACAATACTTTTCAAATCGTTTTGATATAACGATTTGCAAAGTATTGTTTCATCGAAAAAAAAAATTACAAACAAGAAATATAAAATTCAACGATGACCGAAACCCCATAAACTTTCAAGAGATTGTTTGAGAAATTTGGCTAGGGATTACTTCAGAAATTTCTCTGGATATTTATCCAGAAATTTCTTTAGGCATTCGTGTGGAGAATCTGTTCGAGATTCCTTTTGAAAATCTACAATTTTTTTAAAGAAATTCTTCAAAAAAAATCCATGGATTCATTCGGAAACTTTCATCAGGGATGTTTTTCAATTCCTCCTATTCTACAATTTCCACAAAGAATTCTATCGAGGCATCTTCCATGATTAACTTCTGGTTTTCCATTTTATACAAAAAAAATGTCCTTGAGTTTGAGCAGAAGTTTCTTCAGGGATTCCTTTAAAATTCGTTCAGATAATTTCTATAGACATTTAATCAAAAATTTCTCCAAAAAAATCCTATAATAAAACATTTAGCGATGCTTTCACAAACTATTCTAGAGTTTTTTTAGAAAATGGGGTTCTTCCAAGGATTTCATCAGAAATTCTCACAGCAACTTCGAATTTCTGCAGTATTTCCACTTGGGATTCCTCTTGAAGTTTTACAAAGAGTTGTGTAAGAAAGTTGTGTATGAGTTTCTGTTGAAATTCCTCCAGGAATTTTTTTAGAAAATCATTTTTTTTCGGGATTTTCTGATTTTTTTTTCCGAAAAATCGTTTGCAAATTCCTTAAAGCATTCTCTCAAACGATCTTCCAAGAATTTAATCCAAAACTTTCTCCGGGGTTTTCTTTAGAAATTGTTCCAGGGTTTTTTTTTGAAAATCTGAATTTCTTCCAGAAAATCTTGCAATTGCTTAAAAATGTGAGATCTATTTGGGATATTTCTGCAATTATTCCTGCGGAAACTGCCCTAGAGGGCACTGATTTTTCGATATTTCTTTCATGGACCCTTGCTGAAATCCATCCTAGGGTTGATTTTAAAAATCTTTCACGGGTTCCTGAAAAAATCTCCCAGAGATTCTTAAAGAAATTTGTTCAGGGACTCATTTGGAAACTCCTTGTAGATGTGCTATAAAAAACATCCAGGAAAGCCTAAAGAAATTCAGTGAGAAATTCTTTCACAAAATCTTCTAAGAATTCCTTTAAACTTTGGAATTCCCTACAGAAATTTCTCTTAGAACTCCTCAAGAAATTCTTGCACGGATAGCGTCCAAAAATATTGCATTGATTCCTTAAGAAAATAATTCATGAGTTTCGTTAAAGAAAGTCTTGCATAGATTGTTCCAGAAATTCCTCTACGATTTTTTTCACATTTTTCCTCATAAAGGTTCCCCCGGACATTTTTCAGAACATTCATCCAAAAACCTTCCATGAATTTTCTCAAAAATACTTCATGGATTTTGTTTTAGAATATAATTCACGGATAAACTGAGAATCAGAAATTCATAACCCTTTCCAAATTTTCTCAGAAGCTATCTAGAAAAGTTTCTCCAAGGATTGCTTTAGAAATTCTACAAGAGATTATTAAGGAAACTCCCAACATTTCTTCACATTTCTTCAGATATTCCTTCAAGACGTTTCTCTTACAGAAATTGCCCCAAGGATTTCTTAAGAAATTCCTCCAAGGATTCCCTCAGAAGTTTTTTTTTTTTACAAATGCTTTCGGAGATTATTATGAGGATTCTAATGGAAAGGCTAAAAGACATTTGTTGGGACGAGTCACCTTTAGTGCGAACACACAATAATTGAAGGCAGCATTTCGATGGCAGCTTCAATGCTGAAATTCATATGTTTATTATTTACTAATGTTTTACATACATACTAGCTGACCCGACGTGGCTAGCCACGTAAGCTAGGAAATGATTGTTTTTAATATTACAATTACACTGCTTCAATGCAACACTTTTTCACATTAACGTCTGCCGGTTGTCGGTGTCTATTTCTGTAAAGTTCTTGAGAACATTACATAATCTCTCTTGAATGCTTCTCCCTTGATCGTCTACTAATCTCCAGAAAGTTCTCGAAATTTAATGAATTTTGATGTTTCAAAACTTTTCAGAAGGTTTATTTTATATTTTTTCATGAACGCTCACCAATTCCCCGAACATTCTCGTCATTAAAAAAATGTTCCAGAAAATTTCAGAAGGTTCGTTTTTTATTCTTTCTGCTGCTTCTAAAGTTTCAGCAGCTTCAAGAAAGTTACAGGTATTTGAAGCAGTTTGATGTTCCAGAATATTCCAGAGGATTTTTTCTGTTGTTTTTAGGAACGTTCAGAAGCTTCCAGAAATATTTTAAAAAAATGGTGAATTGGTTTTTTTCCAGAATATTCATGAAAGTTATTTTTCTTTTTTTAACGGTCACAAACTTCCAGACACTTTTCGTAAATTTAAAAAGTTTGTAAAATGTTCTTAGTCTTGTTTTTGGGACATCTCTAAAGTACTTAAAATCTTAAGAATTTTGATGATCTAGAACATATTCATAGATTAAAAGTTTTCAAAATTTTATGTAATTTGATGTTCCAGAACATCCCAAAAGGTCCTTTATTCTTTCTTGGATGTTTAATAGCTTCCAGGAAGTTCTCGAAATTAAAAAAAAAGTTTAACGAACATCCCAGAAGGTTCCTCTTCTTTCTCTTTTTGAAACGTTTAGTAGCTTACAGAAAGTTTTCGGTACGGTATTTGACAAAGTGTGATGATCCAGAATATCCTAGATGATTGTTCCACTTTTGAAACATTCAGTAACTTCCAAGAGGTTTCTGGAAATTTATAGATTTTTATGTACTAGAAAATTCCATAAAGCTCTTTTTTTTATTTTTGCTTATTTCCTTACTTGCATAAAGCTTTCAAAATTTGAATAATTTTGATGTTGAGAACATTGTAGAAGGTTCTTTTCTAAAAAGTTTAACAACTTTGAAGCGGACATTAGAAGAGGAAGTTCTCAGTTAATAACTGTGGTAGAGCTCATAGATAGAAGCTCATAGTTGAGCAGCAGGCTTTGTTCCAGTTGAGACGTTACGCCAAGAAAAAGAAGGAGAACATGTTCCATAACGCTGCAGAAGGTTCTTCTCCTCCTTTCAAAGCATCCAGAAACTTCCAGAAGATTTTCGAAAATTTAAGAAGTTCAATACTCCAGAACATTCTAAAAAATTCTCTTTATGTATTTTTTTTCTGGAACTTTCAGCAACTTCCAGAAAAATCTTAAAATGCTAAGAATATTGATGCTCCAGAACATTCCAGAAGGTTCTTCTTATTATTTCTGGAAAGTAATAAAACATCCAGAAAGTTCTCAAAATTTTTAGGAATTTGATACAACTATGGTGAAACGTTTCAACGAAACATTCCAAAGCGTTACGGACAGACAGACAACGCTGGGCTTTTATATATATATTTTATATATTTTGATTTCACACTAACTGAAGGGATAACCGCCCAACCATCACAATTTCCTAATCACTTCTGATTTATATAGCCCTAAACAGTGTTGCCAGTTTTACGCTAAATCACCACCACAACAGCATTCTTGTAGAGATTTCTGCGAATTTCTGCCAAAAATTTACACAGAGATTTCAACAGAAATTAGGTCGGGTATTAATCCATGTATTTTCTCAGAAATTCCTCCAGGATTTCCCCCAAGCGTACCTCTAGAAATTTCTCTATGGATTTTCCCAAGGGTTCTTTAAAAAAAAAATGTTCAGAATTTTTACTAGGATTTTTCTCCAGGATTTTTTATTTTCAAAAAATAACTCAAGCGGCTTTGTTGGATATTTCCTGCCAGGTGTTTCTTCAGGTATTCTTTCTGGAATTTCTTCAGAAAATCCATCAATGGATTCTTGAAATATTCCTAATTTGTTCAAAAATTCTTTCAGGAATTCATTTAAAATTTTCTTCAGATATGTTTTATGTAATTCCTCCAGAATTTCTTCAGCAAGACTTTTGAAAATATCTTTATGGACTTCTTCAATATTCTTTGAATTACTTCAGAAATTTCAACAGGGATTTTTTTAAAAGTTTTTCCATGGATTCTTCAAAAGTTGTTCCAGTCGTTCCTTCAGAAATTGCTCAAGCAGTTCCTACAGAGATTTCTCCAGGAATTCATCAATGGGATTGTACCAGTGAAATGGTACTGAAATCCACCAAAAGTGTTGTTATTGCTAAGGGATCTGTAAAAATATCGCCAGAGAATGACCCTATATACTCTGCTCATCGTGATCATCGGAATAGCGAGAGATATTTATAAAAAATAAAGTTAGACAGGGAAGTGTGAGATTAAGGTAAATGTTTAAAACTTACTGTCATGAGTTATGCTTTGGCGCTATTATGGGTGCTCCACAAAACATAGTTTTGATATGAAGTGCTCCGCGTGTCAAAAAGCAGGAAACCCTTGCGATATAAGTCATCATAAAACAAACTGCAAACTGATCGGGTATATTTTTTTACCATTAAAAAAATGTCCATAAAATCTAGGTAAAATGTACAAACAATCGGAGTATATAAAATCGAGGGTAATAAAAGTATACCTTCATTTAGTGGACCCTCGATTATAGGCGATTAAAAGCAGTGCAGTCTATTCTATGCTGTTCAAAAATTCACAAAAAGTCTACCCATTGACAGAAACACAAAAGTGTCAATGTTGTCCTATTTCATATTCTCTTTGATCTTAATTCTTCCACCGAGATAGGATATTTACTGGCTCCGCCGAAAATTCTTTGACCTGGTGCACATCTTCCGAATTTTGCCACTTAATTTTTGAGATGAGATTACACATTCTTGGGAAGTGACTTTATCTCCCCGGCAAGGAAGATGACCTTTGATCTCTATTGATAAGTGCTGGTCATGGTTGGTTAGTGTGTATCTTATGGAAACGCGATACAGTGATGCCGTTTGAAAGGCTCAAGGCACGATATATTTATCGATTCAAAGTTAGACTATTGAATCTGATTTATGTTTCCTTTGGCCACCGGGAGGGGAAACAATCATCTTACTCATCAAGTGTACTTTTCTGCTCCATAACGTCAAGAGTTTTGCATGTTTGAATCCCATTATGGGTGCTCAATTGACCGCGAATGTTAGTCTTGATGGAACTTGATAGAGAAAACCCAGCTTCAAAGTTGAAGGGTCAGCCCTTGCTTTCTTCAGAGTGATGAAAGCAAGTAGGTTGTTGCTTTTTTTTTCGTTTCATGGAAATTCAGTCATATTCGTAAAGTTTAGGAGATGAGCAGAGATATGGTTTTATTGTTCATTACAGAAATTTGATGGGCTATTAAATTGGTAATTAAGTTCTTCTTCTTATTTAGCGCAATTGTTACCCAACTTGAAAAATACCTACTTCTCAGTTCAAGAAGATTTCCTTTCTGAAGAGTAACTGAATCGATCTAGAGTTAAATCCGTCACTGGTGTTTGTTTCAGCAAAATGCCTCCTTTCATAATGAAATTATTCAGTATAATAATGACAAGGCGCCAGCATTCCATCTTCAAATCATTTATTTAAAGTCAAATATTTCAACCATAGTCACCACACCGCAAACCGAAGGAATCCGTACCCCTTTTGATGTCCCAGCCAGGTTCGATGTGTACTGCAGCCAGCGACATCAAAAAGAATATCAAGCAGCCCACCCATGATCCATGAAGAAGACTGAAGATGCCTTTGCCGCGCGTACACTTGCCAGAAGGTGGGTCAATATTTGTGTTGCTCTTCGATGGATCGTCTGTCTGTGCTGACAGTGGTGTTTCTACTCTGGTGAGCATAAGTGGTTGTCTCAAGTGGAATTGAAACCTGCTGGGAAACGACGAACAGCTGAACTGAAATTCTGTAGGGGGAAATTCAACGATTTAATACGATACAATTTGAGGGAAAACATACTAAAGATAAAAATAATATTTCATATAATAAAATGAATAAGCTGTGATCTGAAGTTTTTCCTTCAGATTCAAATTAAGGTTGATCTTGTACCACTATAACAAGCTAGTGCCCCTTGGGTATCGTACCCTAAAAGAATGCGTAACAGCAAACAGCAATTTCCAAAAATAGCTACTACATCAACACTAGCTTCCTGATCCGATTGGCTCGTAACATTTAACGTTTTGAACTTAAACTGCCATTCCGTCGTCGTCGTCCAACCAACAACAGCGAGAATTATCCAGCTGCCAAACTGCCGCACGTACCTGTTGTCTAATAATTGAATAAACGACCATCTGAGAGCCGAAGGTGAAGGCTGCTGGTGCCACGTGCATAAAACCAAATGGGATGTCATTAAAATGCGGAACATTCCGTGTCGTGACGCTTGGCCCCTCATAGGCCTGCCAAAAGCACGGTCCGAATTGGGTCGCACACTTAAGACTCGTTCTCCTCTGGTTACCTAATGATCTTACACGCCCCCTTTGCCAACATGCCCACAGTGGGCCAGGAATCGGAACTTGGTGATACAATTCACGACTTTTGAATCAACCAAGTTAACTTGGATTTTAGCAAATGGTTCATTGGTTGATGCATGCATATCTAAGAGGATTGTAATTAATCATCCATTTTGTAAAAGGTTTTATTGACATTTTTTTTTCCTTTTATTGCTTGTTTTTGTTTTTCCAGAGAAATTTCAAGACAAATCCCGACACAAATTTCGGGATCAAAAACAATCGTTGGAGGAAACCCTCGAGGTGTTCCGGGTGAAATTTCTGAAGCCATCTCTTGAACAATTTTTGGATGAACCGCTGAAGGAATTTCCAGAGGATTTCGAAGAAATTGAAAATAAATCTGCATATACACTCCCGTTCAAAAGTTTGGGGTCACCCCCTCAAAAACATGTCATTTTTTTAGGCCCATATCTCCGCCAATTTGCGTCCGATTTCAAAACCCTAGGTTCCATTCAAAAGATAATAAGTTAAAGAAACTTTGATCATGATTTAAAAGGAACTTTTTCAAAAAATTTTGTATGTAAACTTAACCCAAAGTTGCCAAATTTTTTAAAAAATGAATATAAACTTACGGCAGTGTCGCTGGAAGTTGGGTCGACCAAATTTTTAGATGAGAGCGGTACAGGTCGGACTCGATTATCCGGGGGTTCAATTATTCGGGGGCCCGATTATCCGGGGCTCGATTATCCGGGAAAAATGGCTCGATTATCCGGGGAAAAGTTTGTTTTTGCTTTGTTTACGATTTTTCAGATTACAATATGTCAACAAATGTGATAAACATCAAATACAACACCTGTAAGTAGGATTTAGCCTATTTAAAAATTGTTTTTATTTTTTCACATTTTTCAGCTAAAATATCATTTTTAAAAAACATGGTTGTAATAATACTAGACGTTGAGTTTAGGCACTACAGCGTTATGTATGTTAGCTTCAATGTTTAACGAATAGTTTTTGATTGAAGAACATCAAAAATAGAAGAAAAGAAGCATGGCTCGATTATCCGGGTGATTCGATTATCCGGGGTGAAATAATTTTGGAGTCACCCGGATAATCGAGTCCGACCTGTAATATGACCCATTTTCTATTAGCTTTCAACTGCTTTTTACAGAACTTAGCTAAAAAATCTAGAAAAAAAGTTATTAAGTAAATTAATCCTTGATGTCATCGACCAAAAGTTTGGGGTCACCCCTCAATATGATGTATCGGCCAAAAGTTTGGGGTCACTTTCGTAAAACATGGAAGAGTGATTTGGTGATATCTTCGTCATCTATAGTTCAATTTTAATTATTGTTGGATCATTTCAAAGATAATTAACTAAATTTACGTTTGATGTCTTCAACTTAACGTATTTAACGATTTTTGTATGTAAACATGTTAGGTAAAGTTAGCACATTTTACCACGCTTCAAAAAATGAGGCAACTTTACGTTAAGTTTTAGTATGTAAATTTCAACAAATATGTGTGATTCAATGTCTATGCAGTAAGTATCATTCATTTTGTTTCAAATAAGCCAAGAAGAATTAAAATTGAATGAAAGATGACAAAGATATCAACAAATCACTTTTCCATGTTTTACGATAGTGACCCCAAACTTTTGGCCGATACAGCATTTTGAGGGGTGACCCCAAACTTTTGGTCGATGACATCAAGGATTAATTTACTTAATAACTTTTTTTCTAGATTTTTTAGCTAAGTTCTGTAAAAAGCAGTTGAAAGCTAATAGAAAATGGGTCATATTCCCGCTCTCATCTAAAAATTTGGTCGACCCAACTTTCAGCGACACTGCCGTAAGTTTATATTCATTTTTTTGAAAATTTGGTAACTTTGGGTTAAGTTTACATACAATTTTTTTTGAAAAAGTTTCTTTTAAATCATGTTCAAAGTTTCTTTGACTTATTATCTTTTGAATGAAACCTAGGGTTTTGAAATCGGACGCAAATTGGCGGAGATATGGGCCTAAAAAAATTACATGTTTTTGAGGGGGTGACCCCAAACTTTTGAACGGGAGTGTATGTATTGCTGGAAACATCCCTAATAAATTTTTAAATGTATCCCTGGAAAAGATTATGAAAGGATGTCTGAAGTTTCTGAAGGAACCCCAGACTAAACTTTTGAAGAGATCCTGGGAAGAATTCCTGGAGCAATCTTTGAAGGAATTCCTGGAGAAATTCAGAAGAGAATTCCCGGAAGAGTCTCTGGAAAAATTCTTAGAGGAATTCCTGGAGGTATGCCTGGAGAAAATTCTGAAGGAATGAATGGAAAAATTCATGGAGAAATCGCTGGAGGAATTAATGGATGCCTGTCTGGAGAAATTCCTGGAGAAATGGAAAAATTACTAACGGAAACCTTGAAGAAATCCCTGAAGGACTTCTTGAAGGAATTCCTAGTGGAATTTATGGATAAATTCCTGGAGGTATTCTTTTAGGGATTTCTGCGGGAATACCTGGAGGAAGTCCTGAGGGAGTTATTTGAGGAATTCGTGGATTAGTTTCTGAAGGGTTTTTAGAGGAATTTCTGGAAAAATGCTGGAGGAATCCTTGGAGTAATTCCTGGAGGAATCTTTGGAGAAATTAATGGAGGAATCCTTGGAGCAATCCCTGACGGAATTCCAAGAGTATTTCCTGAAGGAAGTCTTGCAGAAATTCCTGAAGGAAGTACTCAAGGATTTCCTGGAGGATTCCTTAGAGGAATTCCATGAAAATCCCCTAGAAGAATTCTTCGAAGAATCATCAGAGCAATTCCAAGAGCAAACCCTAAAGAAATTCCTCGAGCAACTATTGTAGAAACGTCTGGAGGAATGCCTGGAGGAATCTCTAGAGGAATTTATGGAGGAATCCCTTTAGAAATTACCGATGGAATCGCTGGAGGAATTCCTGGTGGAATTCTTGTAGCAATACCAAGAGGAATTTTTGGAGCAATCTCTAAAGGGGAGGAATGCAAGAACGGGAGCAATCCTTGAAGGGGAGGAATCCCTGAAGGACACCCTTGAGAAATACCGGAAGCAATCACAAGAGGGATTACTACAGGAATCCCTAAACAAATTCCTGAAAGTCCCTGATAGAGTTCTAGAAGGAATTCCAAGAGGAATCCCAAAGAGAGTTCCTGGAGGAATCCCTCCTGAAGTATTTTGTTTCCATAAACCTTAGAGCTGTTTCTGAAAATATGCCAGAAGGAATTGATGGAGGAATTCTTGGAGGAATGCCCGTAGGGACTCCTAAAGAAACCTCAGGATGAATTGTGGAAGCAATCTCAAGAGGATTTTCTCTGGGAATCCCCAAATTCCTGGACGAATTTCATGATGAATTCATGGAGGTGTTTCTGCAAGAATTCCAGTACAAAAGGATTAACTGAAGAAATCTCTAGAAGAGTTCCTGATGGAATTCTTTGAGTTTTTTTAAGTTACCTACATACATTTATTTGTTCAACATCACGTTTAAGACGAGGCATAATCAACAATATAGTACGCCACAATACTCGGTTTGTGGCAGCCGCTCTCCATCTTCGGTCGCGCCCAATGATCGCCAGGTCACGCTCCACCTGGTCCGCCCATTGTGCTCTCTGCGCTCCACGCCTTTTTGTGACAACCGGACAAGTTGCAAACACCAGCTTTGCAGGGTTGTTGTCCGACATTCTTACAACATGCCCTGCCCACCGTTTCCTTCCGGCTTTGGCCTTCTGGATGCTGGGTTCGCCGCAAAGTGCAGCGAGCTCGTGGTTCATCCTTCTCCGCCACACACCGTTCTGCTGGCCGACTTGATAACTGACGGCTGTTCGGGCCCGTATGAAGTTGATCATCAATACTAACTTCTTTTCTCGATCAGCCTAGATAGCTGTGTAGTGTCGGTAGCGATTGTCTCAATTGGCTAAGAATAACACTACGGACCGCCTGTTCCGGTGGTAAGAGTCCACCAACAGGTGACCTATAATTCATGGTGTGATGCGGCTTCATGCTTACCGTGCCTAGGAATGAATGGCTAGGGGGGTCTAATAAAAACCTAACCGCTAACGGAGCCTGTGGAGTACCAGGGCGCCCTCCACAGTATGTTGCCCTTACTGCGCTAACCGGAGCAATGGTGCACTGGACCTTGTGTTTCTCCGAGACAATCGGCTGCCCTTCTTTAGTCTCACTAGGGGCTAAATAAGGGTGGGATTATGAAGATGTTGTTAATTAGTTTAAATTTTCACCTATATGGTTTCGCATTATGCAATTTACACAGTGTATTCTGTGTATCCTCGCCTTTGGCGTTTTCCAATCGATACCGATCTGGTTTTGTTGCTGCTGTTCTTTGTTGTGCTGTTGTTGCGAAGAGTTTAATCTTGCCTAGTTTGGGTAGTGGCTACGGTTAGGATAGCTCAGATCAATCTTCAGCATAAAAGAACAGCAACAATCAATCTTTGCAGACTTATGCAAAATGGTTCAGCCCAAGTGGCCTTGGTCCAAGAACCTTACTTCCGAAAGGGGAATTTCTATCTAGGAAACCTTGTGAACCCGGTGTTTGCTACTTTCAGTAAACATGAAATGGCAAACTCACGTATCAAGCCTCGAGCCTGTGTGCTTGTTAACAACGCAATAGTTGCTACACTCATCTCTGAACTAACCACCAGAGATGTATGTGCTATAACAATTGATGTATCTGTTGGAAACCTCAGCAGGAAATACGTCTATTGTTCGGTTTATTTACCGCATGATGAACCATCTCCTACGGATGCTTTCAAACAAGTCATCGCATACTGTACTTCAAAAGGCCTTCCGCTAATTGTTGGCAGTGATGCTAATGGTCACCATATCATCTGGGGCAGCTCAGACACTAACTTGAGAGGCTCCAGTTTGATGGAGAACTTAAGTAGCACAGACCTTGCATTACTTAACATAGCCAACAGCCCAACCTTCATGGTATCTGCTAGAGAGGAAGTAGAATTAGTCTCGAGCTGATCAATTGGCATGTGTCAGATGAAGAATCTTTATCTGACCATCGCTACATCTTTTTTGAACATTTAAATGTTACTTCGTAAACTTTGCGTTTCAGGAGTCCCCGATCAACCAACTGGGATCTCTTTACCGATTTGGTTGCAGCCAAATTTCATGGATACTCACCATCCATTGACACTCCAAGTGATTTAGATGATGCCGTTGATACTACAACGACCTTCATCATGGAAGCTTTTGAAGAAGCATGCCCTCTACGGTCTGTGAAGATCACAAGAGGAACCCCTTGGTGGAACTCTGATCTGGCGAAACTCAGGAAACAATGTAGAAAGAAAGAGTTGGAACAGACGACCTTCGGCTGATGCGGAGGCTTTCAGGTCGGCTCGCAAGGCCTACCAGAAAGTTCGTCGGTCTGCTGAACGATGCGGCTGGAAAAACCTTTGTACAATTGTTTCCAGTTTGAGAGAAGCCAGTCGGTTGAACAAAATCCTTGCAAAATCTAAGGATTTCAAGTGAACGAACTTCGTTTGCCAAATGGTGATTTCACTTCCTCTGATGAGGAAGTTTTGGAATGTTTTTTCAGTACACACTTCCCCGGATGTTTGGATATTACATTTTTCGATGAACTTGATGTCTTTTGTTATAGTTATGACTCTCTGGCTGCGGCTCGGAGTAACATAACTTCAGAATTGATTGAATGGGTACTAAATAGCTTTGCTCCTTTCAAATCTCCTGGGGCAGATGGGATTTATCCTATTTTGCTCCAGAAAAGATTAAATTATTTCAAAAATGTTTTGAAAAAAAAACTACTTATTTGCAGTTTTGCTACAAGGTATATTTCCAAATCTTGGCAGGATATTACTGTAAAGTTTATTCCGAAAGTGGGTCGTGAGTCGTTAGAAGCAAATAGTTTCAGAACTATCAGTTGAACCAGTTTTCTTCTGAAATGCTTAGAACGCATTGTCGATAATCACACCCGTGATGTTCATCTGGCCAACGTGCCTCTTTTTGTGAACCAACATGCTTACCAATCTGGAAAGTCCACTGTGACTCTTTTACACAAAGTTGTTCACGATATCGAGCAAGCATTCGCTCAAAAGCAATCTTGCTTGGGTGTTTTCTTAGATATCGAGGGTGCCTTTGACAATGTGTCTTTCAATGCCATATTGGAAGCCGCATGGAGTCATGGTATATCTCCAATGATTTCCAATTGGATTTACCAAATGCTCAAAAACCGACATCTCTTCTCGACATTGCGTCAAGCCGCGATAAGGAAATTGAGTGTTTGTGGATGCCCTCAAGGGGGAGTCCTATCACCACTTTTCTGGAATCTTGTGGCAGATACGCTTTTAAGGCAACTCAATAATAGCGGTTTCCTACTTATGGTTTTGCTGACGACTAGCTTACATTGTTAGTTGGTAGGCTGATGCATCCTTTTCGACCTGATGCAAAGCGCCCTTCTGGTAGTTGAGAGTTGGTGTCGCCAATATGGCCTTTCGGATAACCCGAGTAAAACATCTATTGTTCTTTTCACGGAAAAGCGAAACCGTACTGGTGTTCGACCTTTGCGTCTTTTTGATTCTGAAATCAATGTGACTGAACAGGTAAAGTACGTTGGAGTCATTCTCGATTCCAAGCTTTCCTGGACACCTCATATTGAATACAGAATCAAGAAAGCTTGTATGGCCTTCGGGCAATACCGACGAACCTTTGGTACAACTTGGGGTCTGAAACCCAAGTATATCAACTGGATTTACACAACTGTTCGCACAATATTGGCCTGTGGATGTCTTGTTTGGTGGCAAAAGGGCGAAATGAGAACGATTCAATCAAAGTTAGGCCATCTGCAAAGGATCTGCTTAATGGCGATGTCTGGAGCGTTCTCTTCAACTCCTACGGCAATGCTCGAAGTTCTCTTTGACGTTGCCCCACTACACATTCATCTCAAACAAAAAGCACTTTCTTGCGCTTACCGTCTACGGGTACTCGATCTACTAGAGGAAACTCCTGTAAACCGCAGATCAACACACACTTCGTTGTTTCCACTTTTGGTGAATTGGGACAAAGTTGCCCTTGCTCCAAGTGATCTTACAATTGCTTGTAATTTTCCATATATGACATTTTCCACGAAATTCCATTCTCAGGAAGAGTGGACATCTGGTTATCTGGAGAGAAGTATTTCAGACGACATAGAATGTTACACTGATGGCTCCCTTCTCTAAGGTCGAGCAGGTGCTGGTGTTTATTCTCGTGAGCTAAGGCTGAATCAGTCTTATTCACTTGATAGACACTGCACCTTTTTTCAGGCCGAAATCTTTGCTCTTATGTGAGAAGTGCAATCAGCACTTTAGCAGCACGTTATGGGCAAAGTCATATACTTCTGTTCAGATAGCCGGGCTGCTATTAAAGCCAACTTCAGGTCGAAGATAGTTATCGCTTTTCGAACTCAAATCGTGAAGCTAAATTTAGAAAACGCTGTACACCTTGTATGGTTGCCTGGCCATTCTTCCATCGTTGGAATTGAAATGGATGACGAGTTACCTCGCGCTGCACATTACTTTATTGGTCCTGAGCCAGCTATTCCGGTATCCAAGTGTTGGGTAAAGCTTCAGATTGACACCTGGGCTGCAACTCAGCACAAACAATACTGGAATAGTTTGGAGCCATGGCGTCAGACGAAGTTGTATTATACTGAACCATCTTTAGGGATGGCGAAGTCAAGTATCCTACGAATCTGTCTAGGCAGAATCACAGTATGCTAATCAAAGCATTGACTAGCCACTGCCGACTCAGCTATCACATAGCGATATTCAGCACGCTGGTCATTTTTAAATCGTATCTTTATGTAACTGTTCCAGTTTTTGCGCAAATGTGTTTCCGGTAAACACTTATCAAATGAAATTTCAGAAACCTGAATCTTCAGGACCTTCCGTTGCTTTTGACCCGTTGTGGTTTAAAGCTATAGTCTCTCTTTACGCTTCATGCGTTGTTACAGTGCCTTTTTCAGGGCGCTGTTTGAACCCATTGTGAAACGCCTATGCGTTTATGATACCCTTTCCTTCCTTACTTCCATCCCATCCTTTATTCCTTATTCTCGTCGAAATACTTTCGAGTTCCACGATGTGTATGCTCTAAAAACAGTGTATGGCGCGCTTGTTCGCAGCCTGCTCGAATATGCTGTCCAGGTCTGCGCACCTTACTATGATGTACACATCTCTCTCTCTCTCTCTTCTTGGCGTAACGTCCTCACTGGGACAAAGCCTGCTTCTCAGCTTAGTGTTCTATGAGCACTTCCAAAGTTATTAACTGAGAGCTTCCTCTGCCAATGCTCTGCCAATGACCATTTTGCATGCGTATATCGTGTGGCAGGCACGAGGATACTCTATGCCCAAGGAAGTCAAGGAAATTTCCATTACAAAAAGATCCTGGACCGACCGGGAATCGAACCCGTCACCCTCAGCATGGTCATGCTGAATACCCATTAGCGTGGTTCAAAAAATCGTTTTTGCTCCACACCGCTTATTCGATTCCTAACCAGATTATATGCCTTCTTACAAAATTTGAGCTCATTTGGTTGAAAATTGAGACTGCACAAGCCCGTCAAACTTTGTATGGGATTTACTATGGGAAAACGATGTTTTTCATTCAATCAACCGTAGCATTTCCCCAAGTGCCCTAGTGGGTTAGTCGACCCTTGGTAATCCTAGGCTACTCTATCAACTACAACTTTGCCGAAGACCGCATTCAATTCGGACGCCTCATTAATTAGTTACCGATTTTTATCCAGAATCGAAATCTTTACTCAGGATGGTTAAACTATTCGGTGGGCATCACTGCATTCTGCAGTGGAACATAGTAGCCATGATTTCAGTGTGCTATCTTTGGCGCCATATGCAGCAATGTTGCCTGCAGGGAAGCTGGAGGATCATAGCTAAAGTTTGCCCAGTTGGATACAAATCGATAACTAATTAATGAGGCGTCTGATTTGAATGCGGTCTTCGGCAAAGTTGTAGCTGATAGAGTAGCCTAGTTTTACCAAGGGTCGACTAACCCACTAGGGCACTTGTGGAAATGCTACGGTTGATTGAATGAAAAACATCGTTTTCTCATAGTAATTCCCATACAAACTTTGGCGGGCTTGTGCAGTCTCAATTTTCAACCAAATAAGCTCAAATTTTGTAAGAAGGCATATAATCTGGTTAGGAATCGAATAAGCGGTGTGGAGCAAAAACGATTTTTTGAACCACGCTAATACCCATGCGTTTACCGCCTCGGCTATATGGGCCCTTATTACACATCACACATATTGAAAGAGTGCAACGTAGCTTCGTCCGTTTTGCTCTGCGGCGATTACCCAGGAATGATCCGCAAAGGCTACCCCCATACGAACATCGGCGCCAATTGATCAAGCTTGAATCTCTCAAGGATCGACGAGTATTCCTGCAAAGAATGTTTACTTACAATGTTGTAACGAGCCGGATCAATTGCCCAAAACTACTGGAACAAGCAAATTTTCTCGTTCCTGCGCGCCGTACCCGTCAACGTTTGTCATTTTGGATCTCAGGACATCGAAGACTGTTTGGTCAACATAACCCTTTAGAGAAATGTTTTAGTTTATTAAATAGTGCTGAGTCGTTTGATTTTGGAATAAGTAGAACAAAGTTCAAAACTAGCATAAGATAGATAGATAAATATGATAGTTATTCAGTCTGTACAGCTTCTGCTGAAGATATAGTTAAATAAATAAATACTCTCCCTTGGGTAAATGATGGATAGACCCGTGTTCATGGCGATGGCACAAATTTCCCAAATGGAGGAGAACGTGCCTCTGTGGCCGACCTATGTACTGAACATTTGTAGGCGTATTGTTGATTTTTGACCCATAGTATCACAGTGAAAAGTATTTAACTACCATCGTTCTCGACGACGACGCTACTAACTGTAGAACTTGTCCCTTGGCGCGATCCAATCGGTGGGTATGAGCGCATTATCCCTAGATGAGCCGGCAGCTGGTCCAGTAATGTCCGGCAGCATCTTTCCCACACGTTCGTTCCTTTATACTGCCCTTCACCGCCCGGTGTACCTACTCGTTTTCAATCAATTCGGGGATAATGTGATCCTTTTATTTGTTTCCAGGGTGAGCTTCGGATGAAAAATCTCCACCAGGAGAAAAAATTAATATAAAACATTTTTAATAAAAACCGAGCGCCGATACTTACTGGCAGTTTGGAGGCGAACTTTTTTACCTCCTTGTTTCGCTTTCCACTTTGTAGCTCTCTCACTGCTGCTGCTTCCAATATCGACCGATTTATCCGATTATTGCGCTGCGCTGGTTGGCGATCGTTGGAACGACGACGACGACGTGGGCAGCAGGAGAACTCCTCCACCATTTGCAGCCTCAGTCGCAGTGTGGTAGCAGTGCTAAAGTGCTAGGGCGCCATCAGCTTGCGGATTATATCTTGCCAACGTGAGCAGTTCGCCTAATGTCCTGCGGCGTGCCCGGCTCGGGAATGTGATGGAGCTTTTTTTTCTCTCAGTTCCCTGCTGGGTGTGCTTAGGAGGATGGGCGTAGACGTGTGTGAGCTTGAAGGGACCTGGAGGTGACTTTTTTCCTGGTTTGGTTTCGCTTCGCTTCAAAACTCAAAACCATTCCAACCAACGTCGATATTACCCAGCCAGCTAGCGAGCGAAGGAGTGTTGCTGTTGGGATGGCGGAAACTGTGTCCCTTTCATCCATTCTGTGGTTTCATCTAGCGTGGGAAAAGTAAAGAGGCAAGCGAAAATATGAAACAGAGAAAAAGAACGTCGTAATGTCGCGGTTGGTGGTAGGTAGCGAAACGAAATATGGGGAAAAAATGCTCTTATTGTTAAGGGTGTGCGGTATGCTTTACGTTTTACAATCTCAATTTCCATTTGTTAAAATTGGTAACAAAAATCTGAGGATATCTTGGTACGTGGATCTGCAGGTTTCTCAACTTCATCGGGAGCACCCGTACACTCGACGATGTATTGTAGGACCACATAGTTAGAATCGTAACGTTGGGCAAGATCCATGATGCGGACAATACTGGTAACCATATCATCTACTAGAGCTGTGGTAACACACACGAGCTGAGACCAGCTTTCATCGTGATGGGTGATAAGCAGAGGAGCGCTGCTCCATTCGCAAGATGGCAACTATTTAGAATGTGAGAGCTTCAGAGCGATCACCATTTTAGATGCCACCTACAAAGTGCTATTCCAGATCTTCTTCCGACGTCTGTCACCTAAAACCAATGAGTTCATGGCAAGTTATCAAGCCATCGACGGCCGGTCGACTTCTTCTTCTTCTTTATGGCTCGACGTTCACATTGGAACTTGGCCTGCTCTCTTCAACTTAGTGTTCTTTTGAGCACTTCCACAGTTATTAATTGAAGCGATTTCTTTGCCTACCATTGCATGAATTTGTACATTGTGTGGCAAGTACAATGATACGCTATGCCCAGGGAGTCGAGAAAATTTTCCCGACCGGAACGGGAATCGAACCCGCCGTCTCCGGATTGGCGATCCATAGCCTTAACCACTAGGCTAACTGGAGACCCGTCGACACCGGACCAGATTTTCACCGTACGACAAATCCTCCAGAAATACCGTGAATACCAGGTCCCAAAGCAACACCTATCTCGGAAGGGGCCGGATCACAACGTCCGAGGCCATACTGTCCCGGTCGTTAAGTCGCGTTTTTTTGCGAAATAACGTCCAAAAGTTTAGGTGCGTCATAATATCCTATGTGCCTTCTTTCCTTGGACTTCGTGGCATACTTGCATGTTTGGGCGTTATGCCCCGAAAAAATGCGCCATAAGGCCCTGGGACATTATGGCCTCGGACGTTATGATACTGCGCCATCTCGGAAAGCAGACCGGACTGATTGAAGCAACGATGGACGGTGTGCAAAACTGCGCAAGGATTTCGGGTGACAACAATTGAAGGGTGTTCAGGGTTCGCTACAGATCCGGTTGGAACTAGAAGACGTGAAGCCTAATATGCCACATGGATGGACCATATAGAACGTGATCCAACGAAAACAATATGTCGGATACCCTCACCAACTGCCACCGTTGAGAAAAGGGCAGCGCCAAAGGATAAGGTTTTCTTTGGCTCGATAGGGGAGCACGATTCTAGCCACACAGTCATGATGATGATGGCGATGGCTGCGACGATAGTGCTGTGGTTTTTTCGGAGGGAGATTATTTGTACCAACGAGAAGAGTTACTTTACCATTTGCACGAACCTGAGATTCAAAAATGATTGTCAAACCATCTAGTGATCGGTTGGTATGTGTTTATATTTCGGTTTGGTTAAGGTATTGGATCCCAAAATGACTCACTTTTATAGACCTTGGGGTGTCTTGGTCGGTACCTTTGAGCTGAAGGTTTTATGCCTTCAGTCGACCATCAACGGTGGAGTGCACATGGAAAATGAAATTCAGAGAAAACAAACTAACCATCATTAACTGCAGTAGCTGCAAAGCAAATCAACCATAGTCCACAACGAGGTACTCGGGAGGCTATTTCAGATTTCCAACATGTACCCCTAATCATGTTTTCATATATTTATGTTTGGTCTCTCTATTATGCTCTATTGTGCTCTTTTTGCAAATCTTTCTAAGATTTCAAAAGTAACTTCGTGAGAAATACTAAAAACATTACACCACAAATTTCAGAACGACCCTCTGAACGATTTCCACAAAGAACTTCTTGAGGAATCAAAGAAGGAATTAATTGAAAAATATGCGAATTAACTTTCTTGGAACCATCTAGGGGAAATTGTGTATTTTCGGCAGTTTTGTTCATTTTGTCATGTTTTATTTTAACAGTTGTTGAACTCAGAGTTGGCTTCAAATCTTTCCCAACCAGGCTGAATTACACTCTCAAGTTTTAGGAAAACTGGCTGACAAAAACCCATTATAACGAAGAAAACAAACCAGCCGATAATACCCATTGTCACCCTTTTAAGGAATGTCAGAATTCTAAAATAACTTACCTTACTTACCGATCAGGCTAAGGCCGGGGTGGCCTCTGCTGTACATAGTAGCCTCCTCCATTCCACTCGGTCCATGGCTGTTTGTCTCCAGTTCCGCACTCTGCGTAGAGTCCACAGATCGTCCTCCACTTGGTCGACCCACCTAGCTCGCTGCGCTCCACGTCTTCTTGTACCGGTCGGATGACTATCGAGAACCATTTTAGTCGGGTTGCTATCCGACATCCTGATGACGTGACCCGCCCACCGTAGCCTCCCGATTTTCGCGGTATGGACGATGGTTGGTTCTCTCAGCAGCTGATGCAGCTCGTGGTTCATTCGCCTTCTCCAAGTCCCGTCTTCCATCTGCACTCCGCCGTAGATGGTACGCAACACCTTCCGTTCGAAAACTCCAAGGGCGCGTTGGTCCTCTGCACGTCCATGTTTCGTGCCCATAGAGAACGACCGGTCTAATCAGCGTTTTGTAGATAGTCAACTTCGTGTTACGGCGAACTTTATTCGATCGTAGAGTTCTGCGGAGTTCAAAGTAAGCTCGATTTCCTGCCACAATGCGCCTCTGAATTTCTCTGCTGGTGTCGTTGTCGGCGGTCACCAGTGAGCCCAAGTACACGAATTCTTCAACCGCCTCGATTTCATCACCATCGATATAAATTCGGGGCGGCGGGCGCGGTGATTCCTCCCTGGGGCCCTTTGCCATCATGTACTTTGTCTTCGACACATTAATGACTAATCCGATTCGCCTGGCTTCACTTTTAGTCGGATGTACGTTTCCGCCATCGTCTCAAATTTACGAGCAATAATATCAATATCATCGGCGAAACCAAGCAGCTGAACGGACTTCGTGAAAATCGTCCCACTCGTGTTTATCCCGCTCTTCTTATTACACCCTCCAAAGCAATGTTGAACAGCAAGCACGAAAGACCATCACCTTGCCGTAACCCTCTGCGAGATTCGAAGGGACTCGAGAGTGTCCCTGATACTCGAACTACGCACATCACTTGATCCATCGTCGCCTTTATCAACCGTATCAGTTTATCCGGGAGTCCGTATTCGTGCATAATCTGCCATAGCTGCGCTCTTGCGTCTGGGGATACCGGAGTACCTGTACAAGATTCTCGAAAGCTACTTTTAGAATCGTGTACTAGTTTACGACACGAAGGTGGGTCGGCAGTACTTTCACATAACCTCAGGAGTCCCGCAAGATTCCATCCTGGGTCCGGTGTTATGGAATGTCATGTACGACGAGGTGTTGAGGTTAGAGTATCCAGTGGGAGTGGTGATTGTCGGATTTGCCGACGACATTACGCTCGAAGTCTACGGTGAAACGATCGAGGAGGTGAAGTTGACTACCGACCAGTCGATCAAGGTTGTGGAGGCGTGGATGCGATACAGGAAACTGGAGCTGGCTCACCACAAGACTGAGCAGCAGTCGGAGTCGGAGCAGCAGACGGAGATCAGTGTAGGAGAGTGCACTATCCGGTTAAAGCGCTCCGTCAAACACTTGGGCGTGATGATCGACGATAAGCTTACCTTCGGTAGCCACGTCAATTATGCCTGTAAAAGAGCCTCCTCAGCTATTGCGGCACTGTCCCGAATGATGTCCAATAGCTCTGTGGTGTACGCCAGTAAGCGCAAGCTTCTGGCTAGTGTTGCTACGTCCATACTTAGGTATGGCGGCCCGGTGTGGGGCACCGCGCTAAATACTAAATGCTACCGACGGAACCTGGAAAATACTTACAGGATTATGTGCCTGAGGGTTGCGAGCGCGTACCGTACCGTGTCACACGACGCTCTCTGCGTCATTACTGGTATGGCACGGTGTGTCTAGTAGAACAAAATTAATTTAAAAAAATCGGTATCGCTAAAACACCCACCAAATGAAAGCTGAAGGTCCCCTCTTTCATTTGAGACTAAAATGAGAAAGTTCTATCGGCGGATCTAGAACAATTTTTTTTTTCAAATTTTACTTTCTTTGACACTTGTGATTTTTCTCTTTTCAACTTTGAGTGTAGCAAAATCGGCTTGTATGAGGTCACCCATTAGTAACGTATCCTTTTAGAGAGTAAACGGGTCAAATAAACACTTATAATTTTCCAGACAAAAAGTGCAAAATAAAAAAATAAAAAATAGGGCAGTTGAAATAGAATTTCAGCTGTATTTAGGCATACGTACAAATAAACTCCACTTTTTATGCATGTAGAATAAGTTGTTGCGGCTGCAATTTTTGTAATTTTTATTGACAGCATCACATGATTTAAAAGTTTTACAATCGAAGTAGGCCGAGTCATGTCAACAAAAATAGAACATACATCAAAGTAGCTCGAATCGTGGGGTACCACATTTGAGAGGTAATGCATTTCGGAGAACTGAAAGTTTTTTCAAATTGTTCAAAAGTATGAGCAAAACGATCTTGAACTCCACACCAATTTTATCAACGTGGAGCGACGATAACAATGACGTCACATGTTTACGTTATAAAATGATGATTACATAGGTTAATGGCCTGTCTTGCCTTCTTGTATGCCGTGGCTCGGATAGAATTACCGCGTGCAGGTTTTCGTTCAATTTGTGCACCTTTATGGTACAATGGACTAAATCACGTATATCCCAGGGATGGAATAATAAAAACATAAAAGGTGAAGCCATCAAAACAAATATTATTAATTGTACTTTCATGGAAAAACATCGCTAAATTATTTAATTCTATATTTCATACAGTTTCTCATTTTTTCCGTGTTATCCTCCTTAAAAATCTGCACAACGGTAATAAATTTTAGCATCAACCCCTTCGGCATGTTTGTTCTATAATCGGGTCATCTATGCAGTGTCCTGAACAGCTTGACTAATCTTATTAGGATTCCAGAGAATAAAAAATCCAAACAGTTTTCATATTGCTAAATTAGGGGCAATTCAGTGAATTGAGATAACGTGAAATTTAAGTGATTTTTTTTATTTATAAACACCACCTATCTGTGAAGATGCCACAGATATTCTTCGGCTATCGTGGCAGCTTACTGAAATAATTCAAACCTCTACAGATCTCTAGTGTACATATATGAAGAGCAGCACGCAATAAATACGGCTATCACCCTTGTACAAATGTAGTGTCATCGTCTTATTGTGACAAAACGAGACCCAGATTTCGAACTTATTACCCAATCTTGGAATTCCTAGTAGATTTATCCATGAACGCAAACTTTATTCTTCCTGGGACACCCCCTCATGCCATGGTTAACAACATCTGAACACATCACACATAATGGTTTTTGAGATATCAACATTTTCGCCAAATTTTCAACGTGTTTGTGCATTTTCCTCCTCCTCTTGTCTTCAATCTGAAAAAACTTTTCATTCGTTGCATGAAAATCTATTACATTTCCACCATCAAAGGATGACTATAGTTTAAGATCAGACTGCTGTAAAAGAATGATGATTGTGATCATTGAGCACACCTCTAGAAAATATGCCATGTCTCCGGATTCTAAGTGGACAATGCTTTAGATGATACAGGGAGATGATCAAAGGCAAGCAAATTGTTTGCACTAAAGCTGAAGTACAACGAAACTTGTTGTACATCATTCAGACTCCTCATCAAGGTGCTGCGATTGACGGGTTCGACTCCCGGTCGGTTCAGAAACTTTTCGTAAAGGAAATTTCCTTGGCTTTCCTGAGCATAGAGAATCTTCGTGCCAGTCACACGATGTACACTACACATGCAAAATGGTAATTGGCAGAAGAAGCTCTTAGTTAAAAATCTGTGGAAGTGCTGTGCTTTTAGGAGATGTAATAAGACAATTTCAAACAAATCGAACATTATAATTTATTTTGATTATATCTCCTACTGTGCTCGCTCATGGAACATGAAGCTGAGAAGCAGGCTTTGTTCCTGTGGGGACGTTACGCCAAGAAGAAGAAGAAGAGAAGTAGAAGAAGAAGGAGGAGGAAAAAGAAAACTAGTGTCTTGAGTACCAGTCGCACATTCATTCCCAGTTGTGCATTTGGACGAGTCGGACGTGTGCTCCGTATCTCACCACGCGATAGACCTCGTATAAGTGGAGTTTTTTCCCCCGCAAGTGCGGAAGGTTTTTTATATCGTACGTTTTCCTGCTTGTGCGAAGTGTAGTGTCGCAAGGTGGTATCCAGCGCAACCCGGGAAGCGAGGTGCTTGCATCATCGTACATCAAAGAAGAAGCATCGCATCCAAGAAAGTCATCTTTATCGCCATCATCAGCCCCTCCGTCATCGAAGAGGACGGCGGCGACGGGTGCGAAGGCAGACGCGACGAACAGCTTTACCATCGACCTGCCTGTGATAAATTTCTACCTACTTCGGTCAGATAAGTATCACTCTTTCGATACACTCTTTTGTCCGCCCAATTTGTTTTGATCGCTTTTGTCTATTGTATCCCCAGTCCACATTCGACCACGTGCTTTTTTTTGACATCCATAACAGTGGTTCCCAAACTACTGTATACGGGTAAGGGTGTACAAACTGTAAATAACAGAACATTTTTTTTGTTTTTTTTTTTTATTAGCTATTTTTTCTTTTTATTTCGAAACCGTTTTTTTTTTTGCATCCTACAGGGTGCGCTAAAATAAACATAAGAATTGAATTCGTATATTATTAGTATAAGTTTTTTTTTTTTTTTGCTATATTTTTTTTTCTATATATTATTAACATTGTTTGGTTTACAAACCAAACAGTTGTCGTCCTGAGGAAGAAAGTGCACTGTAAATACTTTAAGGTTTTTCTCTTCCTCTTTTGCACTTTTGAGTTATTTTCCATAAATTTGCTTCCACATGGACGATTCGATTGGAGGCGAAACGCCTCCCAATGATATCATTGCTCGTACGCGGTTTTATCAGCCATCTTCGCCTGGACCTTGGGTTGTCTATTTCCGGCGCAAATGCAAACCATTGAATATGCTTTCGATTTCTCGAGAGCTGACGCGTAAGTATCCTGGGACCGTTATTCACCAAGTGAAAGCATCCAAGCTGCGTGTTACCGCACCTAGCTACAAAGCAGCAAATGAAATTGCTCAACACGAAGCGTTTACTGTTGAATACGCGGTCTATGTGCCAGCACGAGAAGTGGAGGTGGAGGGGAAGATCCTCGACGAAATGCTGACATGTGAGGACATCAAGACCGGCTTTGGTCGATTCAAAAATAGGTCAATTCCTGATGTGGCTATCCTAGACTGTAAACGCTTATCTAAGGTTTCCATGGAAGGAAATAAAAAGGTGTACTCGCCTTCAGCGTTTTTTCGAGTGACTTTTCCAGGTTCCGTCCTCCCGGAATTTGTTGTAATTGATGGTGGTTTTTACCCAGTGCATCTTTTTAGGCCGAAGGTTTTTAATTGTACCAAATGCAAGCAGTTTGGTCACAGTGATAGCTTTTGCGACAACAAGCCCCGTTGTGGCAAATGCAACCAAGCTCATTTGGAGGACTCTTGCACACAGGAAGCGGAAAAATGTTGCTACTGTAGCGGAGATCCACACGACTTGCAAGTTTGCCCGGCTTACAAAAGACGCATTCGAAATGAGAGTCGCTCTACCATAAAGCGCTCCAAACAGACATATGCGGAGATGGTGAAATCTTTTAAAACACCAGATTCCGTGTCTGAATCAGCTGTCCCAGTTGAAAATACCTATCAGGAGTTGTCTTCCGATGATCAGGACGATGGCGAAACTGATGAGGGTAGATCTCTTTCGGAGGTACACGCACCTGGAAAAAGGAAGTCATCATCTTCCCCGGGATTGCGCCGAAAGGTCTTTTTAAAGTCTTCCCTCAAAAGTTTGCCTAA
Organism: Aedes albopictus; assembly: GCF_035046485.1. Taxonomy (NCBI): domain Eukaryota; kingdom Metazoa; phylum Arthropoda; class Insecta; order Diptera; family Culicidae; genus Aedes; species Aedes albopictus. The sequence goes on along the minus strand of NC_085138.1, from coordinate 71,375,331 downwards.
TGTTAAAGGAGACGGGGTAAACTTAAAAACTCCGAAGAATCAGGTTCCTTCAGCTTCAGATCCATGTTGTAGCAAGAACCTGTCACCCCCGTCTCCGCCTGTTAAATACACTTCAAAGAGAAATAATCGACAAGGTAGCAAGAAAAAAGCTACCAAAGTTCCTCGCAGTTCAAACAAGCCTCCTAGACCCAAGCGAGGACTGTTTACTTTTAGGGTTCTCGTGGATCGCTTATATGATGCCCTCAGCCTTCCAGAAACATTTAGAGGCATTATTGATATGTTTATACCTACAGTAGAAGAATATCTTCGGAATCTGACACAATCATGGCCCCTCCTTGCTGCGATCATATCTTTCGATGGATAATTCATCAAGTGAGGTACAAGATATGATCACTGTGCTACAGTGGAACTGTCATAGTCTAAAACCTAAATTAGACCTGTTTAAGTTTTTGATTCACAACTCTGATTGTGATATATTTGCCCTTTGTGAAACATGGCTTTCTTCTGAAGATGAACTCAACTTCCACGATTTTAACATTATACGCCAGGATAGAGATGACCATTATGGGGGAGTTCTTTTGGGGATCAAAAAGACTTACTCATTTTATAGAATTCCAATCGCGACTCATCCTGGCGTAGAAATCGTCGCTTGCCAAATAAACGTAAAGGGTAAAGAACTTTGCGTAGCTTCCGTTTACATTCCTCCAAGAATTTCAATTAACCGCCGTCATCTTTGGAATGCGGTTTCTGCACTATCACATCCAGTTTTAATTCTGGGTGATATGAACGCGCATGGTACAGGGTGGGGCGAACCATATGACGATAATAGAGCGGCCGTTTTCTATGATTTGTGCGACGATTTCAATTTGAACATTTTAAATACAGGTGAAGTGACACGTATTGCATCTGACGGCAAAGAAAGTCGTCTCGACCTATCACTGGGGTCAAGTTCACTATCATTCGATTGCTTGTGGAAGGTAATCGAGGATCCTCATGGTAGTGATCACTTACCCATTATAACCACCATAAAGCATAGTGAAAGGTCAGACCATCCAATTCAGGTTCCTTTCGACCTCACAAGGAATATCGATTGGCAAAAGTATGCAGAAGCGGTATCTTTTGGCATCGAATCATTCAATCCCCTCCCACCTTTGGATGAGTATCGATTCCTGTCTGAACTGATATATAAGAGTGCATTAGAATCACAAAAACGACGTGTTCCAAGTGCAACCTTCAAAAGAAGACCAGCCACACTAGGCTGGGATGATGATTGCACCCAGTTGTATCTTAAAAAATCTGATGCTTTCAAAACTTTTCGTAGGCACGGTACCTCAGATCTTTATCAAGAGTACGCAAAGCTCGAAAGACAGCTGAGAAACCTGCTGAAAGCGAAGAAGCGTAGTTATTGGCGACACTTCATTGAGGGTCTCTCAAGAGAAACTTCAATGACAACGCTTTGGAGAGTGGCTCGCAACATGCGAAACCGCTCTTCTTCTAATGAGAGTGACGAATACTCCAACCGTTGGATATTCAGCTTCGCGAAAAAGGTCTGCCCAGACTCAGTCCCAGCACAACCGATTTCTTGGGAAACATCCCCAAGAGACGGTTCTCTGGACAGACCCTTTAGTATGCTGGAACTTTCTATGGCTCTTCTTTCATCAAACAATTCCGCTCCGGGACGCGATATGATCAAGTTCAATCTTCTAAAGAATCTCCCAGATATCGCGAAAAGACGATTGCTGGACCTGTTCAACTCATTCATGGAGAACAACATTGTTCCGCATGAATGGAGACAGGTCAAAGTAATAGCTATTCAAAAGCCTGGTAAACCAGCGTCTGATCATAATTCATACCGCCCAATTGCTATGTTTTCATGTTTAAGGAAATTGTTGGAAAAAATGATCCTATCACGACTCGATCATTGGGTCGAATCGAATAACTTGCTTTCAAATACACAGTTCGGGTTCCGCAAGGGCAAAGGAACAAACGATTGTCTAGCGTTGCTTTCAACAGATATTCAACTGGCCTTTGCGGAAAAGGAGCAACTGGCTTCAGTTTTCTTGGATATTAAGGGCGCCTTTGATTCAGTTTCCATAGGAATATTGTCAGAAAAACTGCACAATAGTGGACTTCCAGGAATTTTAAATAATTTCTTGTATAATTTGTTGTCAGAAAAACATATGAGTTTCAATCTCGGACAACTGACAACTTCCAGAATTAGTTACATGGGCCTACCCCAAGGCTCATGTTTAAGTCCATTGCTTTATAATTTTTACGTGAAAGACATTGATAGTTGCTTGGAAGGACAATGCACGCTAAGACAACTTGCAGATGATGCTGTGGTTTCTCTAAAAGGCCCACATGCAGAAATGTTGCAAAGACCATTGCAAAATTCTCTAAATAATCTGTCAATCTGGGCAAGAGATTTAGGGATCGAGTTTGCTCCGCAAAAAACTCAATTGGTTGTGTTTTCTAGAAAGCGGAACCCAGCCCAACTGAAACTCAATCTTTTGGGAATAGAAATCGACCAGTCTTTGACTTCGAAATACCTTGGGGTCTGGTTTGATTCAAAAGGCACTTGGGGTACCCAAATCAAGTATTTGGTGCAAAAATGTCAACAAAGGATCAATTTTCTACGCACAATTACCGGAACATGGTGGGGTGCTCACCCGGAAGACCTCATAAAACTTTACAAAACGACTATTCTCTCTGTTATTGAGTATGGCTCTTTCTGCTTCCACTCAGCAGCAAACTGCCACCTAATAAAGTTGGAACGAATTCAATACCGTTGTTTGCGTATTGCTCTCGGCTGTATGCACTCAACACATAATGCGAGCCTTGAGGTCCTGGCAGGGGTGAAACCTCTCCAGAACCGATTCTGGGAGCTCTCGCTAAGGTTACTTATCAAGTGTGGAGTGAGCAACACACTTGTCATTGAAAACTTCGAAGAAATGCTCAGTCTGAACACTCAATCAAAATTCATGAGAATCTATCTGTTCTACATGTCATCTGACATAAGCCTACCAAGTTATAATCCTCCCCGTGTACACTTCACTAATGACAGTACCTCTGTGAAATACGATCTGTCCATGAAACAAGCTATTCATGGAATACCAGATCAACTTCGATGTATATCTATTCCTCGCATTTTTAACGAAAAGTACCAAAATGTCAATTCCTATAAGAGATTCTTCACTGATGGGTCTCGCATAAATGGATCCACTGGTTTCGGTGTCTTCAATGAAAATTTCACCGCCTTCTGCAAACTTCAGGAACCTTGTTCGGTTTATGTTGCTGAGCTGGCAGCAATCAATTTCGCTTTGGGGATGATTTCAAACATGCCCGTAGACCATTTCTTCATCTTCTCGGATAGCCTTAGTTCGATTGAGGCACTCCGGTCGATGAAACCTGTAAAACATTCATCTTACTTTCTTACAAAAATAAGGGAGCAGATGGGTGCACTGGTCGAAAGATCATACAAGATTACCTTTGTATGGGTCCCCTCACATTGCTCAATTTATGGCAATGAGAAGGCGGACTCTCTCGCAAAGGTGGGCGCACAGGAAGGTGAGATCTATGATAGAAGAATTTCACATGATGAATTTTTCCATTTTGTTCGCCAGAGTTCTCTTCAAAGTTGGCAAAATGATTGGCGAGATGGCCAGCTGGGACGGTGGTTACATTCCATTATTCCTAACGTTTCTTTGCGAGTGTGGTGGTATGGTCTGGATGTAAGTCGCAATTTCATTCGCGTGATGTCAAGACTTATGTCCAACCATTACTCGCTAGACGCGCATTTACACAGGATTAACCTCGCGTTGAGCAATGTTTGTACTAAGTGCGGTTCCGGTTATGATGACATCGACCACGTAGTTTGGCAATGCCCGGATAATGACGCCTCCAGAGCGCTACTATTGGATACCCTTGAGGCCCGAGGTAGACAACCCTTTGTTCTTGTGAGAGATGTGTTGGGGACCCGCGATGTCACATATATGGGATGTATTTTCGACTTTCTTCGCTCTGCTGGTATAAAAGTTTAATTCGCTTGTGTTTTCTTCTCCAGTTTTTTTTTTCTCTGTTTTGTCCTCTTTGTGTTACCAAGCTACTCCTGGCCATCCGGAAGACCAAGTCCCACAACAAGTTGGTACCAACACCACAAGGCACCGAATTCGCTAGCAAGATGCGATTCACCCCCGGATGAGCAGCAGTGAAACCTTTGGCCCAATCCTTACCCTGTCCATCCCTAAAAATGTGACCTTCTAACCTCGAGCTGCCACGAGTACCCTGGCTTCCACCCATTACTAACAGATATCATTAAAAAGTTATTACTCTGTATAATGTATACTATTAAGTACAAAGAAAGATCCTCGGCTCCGTAAAGCGTTATACGCGATTGAGCCCCAAATAAACGAAATAGATAAAAAAAAAAAAATACCAGTCGCACATTGAAGTTGAGAAGCAGTTGAAGGAGAATATATAACGAAGCTACACCCAGAATTTCCAAGACCACAAATCTGAAGAATTGGGGCCCGTGGCGTAGTTGGTCACACGTTCGCTTCATATGCGGATGGTCATGGGTTTGATTCCCAGCCCCGGCACTTGCAATTTTTCGTCAGTTGCTTTTCCCCCGAGAGCAACTGACACTGACCCTCTTCTGAGCCCCATGGCTCAAACGGACCCGGATACCTGGACATCGGCGAACTGCTACTCATAATGGACCCCCAATCGGACTGGAAAGGAACAACGGCCATCCATCATCCTCCTTGTGCTCATCATTCTACTAGGTATAAAGTAGAAAAAAAGTGAAAGCAGCAGAAAGGCAACCAGTTCGATAAAGTAGAATAGAATCTAGGCACTGTACAAAATGTAAGTGCAGCTGTCAATTGAAATTGCTCACGTAGTGCCCCAGTGGACAATAGAGCTGTAAATTAGGTTAAGTGATGAAGAATAAAAAAAAAAAATCTGAAGAACCAAACGACGGTTTTTGCTGAAAAGTTTATCGATTGGTGACCTGCTGGTACCAGTCAAATATGAGATATTAAGCACGACCTTACAGTTGACGTCGAAATACGTATCTGTCATAGGATACAAACTCATTTTTGGAATTCAAAGGAACAATATTTAACTCGATTTCATACTTACTGTTCTAGCCCTTTCACTAAACTGCCCATAAACACAAAACTGTCTCCTGTTGGATTTCCCATTCACATGGGACTATTATGCTTTTATGGGTGGAGTAATAAAAAAATATAAAAAGTCGGAAAGCCATGCTTGCAATGGAAAAACTGTCTTTCGTCATTAATGTGTACTCCGAAAACATAAAAATATCAAAATTTTCAAAAAAAAAATGTTCTAGACCCGCCGATAGAACTTTCTTATTTTGGTCTCAAATGAAAGGTGGGACCCTTAGCTTTCGTTTGATGGATGTTTTAGCGATACCGATTTTTGTAAATTAATGTTGTCCACCAGACACACCGTGATGGTGCACATCAGTATTCTTATCAGTGAGGACATGGAGTGCTTCGAAATACGCGGCACAAGAGGCATACGCAGGACTGCCAGGATGGCCTCTATGGTCAAATGGCAGCGCGCATGGGGCAGTTCCACCAAAGGAAGGTGGACCCATAGGTTGATACCGAGGGTAGATATTTGGATTAATGGTCGCCATGGGGAAATTACATTTTACCTGACACAGGTCCTTACAGGTCATGGTTGCTTCCGACATTATCTACACCGTTTCGGCCATGCGGATTCTCCCGAATGCCCAGTGTGCAATGGTTTAGACTTAGAGGAAACGGCGGAACACGTTTTGTTCGGTGCCCGCGTTTACGCACAATGCGTGACCGCATGCTTGCCACATGCGGAGAGGACACAACTCCGGACAATTAGGTCCAGAGGATGTACAGGGATGAGTTTAGCTGGAACGCCGTTTCAACAGCTATCACGCATATCGCCTGGGAGCTACAGAGAAGGTGGCGCGTGGACTCGGAGAATGGCTAGTCCAGATGTAATACAAGAGGTGGTTCAGGGGTTCGAAGTCGGCTTCGTAGGTCATACCGGTGCCCTGCGGTCGAAATCGACCCGACCCTTACAGCGATTAAGTGGCCGCGGAGAGAAAGTCCCGGTAGCGGTTCTGTCGTGGCGTCGGTCTACTGGGTTGGATCCGAGCCCGCGGTTGGAAAGGGGTCCCCGGCAAGTGTCGGGGTAGGTGAGACCCCGCTATCTGCAACCTTCGGGTGCATCTGATAGGGCCTGAAGGGTAGTGATACCCTTCCTTTGCGGGCAGGTCAGATCGGGTTGCACGTGGGCATCAGTTCTTGATGTCTGCCAAGCAGTTGGGCGCGGGCGGGGTTTACCCTGCCCGCCTTCTGAGGACAAAGGGAGTGGCGAGGACCACTCGGGAAACTGGCTAAGCGCCAGCATGTTACCGTGATGGACTCTCCAGAGCGAGTCATCGATGTTCGTTGCTGGTAGGCTACGCAGCTAACCTTGAGAGTGCGATGTGCACTAACCCCTCTCTGAAGCAATACCTTCTTGCCAAGAAGTGATTCCGGAGAGACGAAGTGTTTGGCGATCATATGAATGTGTTTTAGTGGGTCGAGGAGAGAGTAGTCCTGGCTTTTACTAGTGTTGTAGAAGACGGCCTTAACCCCACACTACCCTAACCTTCCTGTTAGGGTGTCTGTTGAGCAGACTTTTCCCCCTATGGTTTAAAGAAAAAAGAAAATAAAACCATTTGTCCTATTCTTCACCCTTACGCTCTAGCCTACCAAAGCTTGTAGATATAAATTCCATGAATTCGGAAAATCTGGCTTAAAATAATTCAGGAATTAATGAATCCATCAAAAACCTCAAAAGTTTTACCATGTTTTCACAAAAGAAGAAATAAGGTTTTGAGGAACATGACCAAAAATTTCTTCAAATCAATGTAACAACTCTATTGACTTCAACACAATTGTCTTATATCCTTGAGCAGGTTCATATCGGTAAATTATAGCTGTTGAGTTTTATGACGTTGAACCTTAAGTTATTTATCTCGGTATCATTATATACCCAATATTTCATAGAATTGTCTCAGGAACGGAGAATCTACCACAAGGATACAACTACTCTAGTCTAGTCTACACATACACAGCCATTCATTAAATTCTGGAAAAATCGTGGAAAATGATAGAATCGACAAATTCCAACAATTTTTGTTGTCATTATTAATGCTCGCAGTACATTCGAAATACAGTACAAGCAGCCAGGCCTACTGTGCTGCGTTATTGGTTTTATAATGAAGCCATTGAGTGGGGACATCTCGTAGTAGGCCAAAAACGTTAAATCGGTGGGGATGACGATGCTAAGAAGGTTAATGTCACCCCTTGGTCCAATGCAACCTGGATTGGAACACAGGTATTTACTCTGTGCCGAGGCTTAAGCGCCTTTCATCGATCTCTCAAATGAAACAAAAGAATATCTTCTTTGTGCGGACGACGACAATAAAAAAAAAAAACACTTTAAAATCTTCTATCACTAATGTCCCCAACATTGTAAACATTTTCCGCTGGAAGGTGTAACAAATTTTCACGACCCGATTTTCGAAAACAAATACTCAAGCGCGACACCTTTGTCACAACGGTTTTTTTTTATCGTACAAATTGTGCCGAAGGGTCTCAGATTTTCATGAATCTTTTTCCATTGGCAGGGCTCATGTATATACGAACAAAAAAAAAAATTGAGAAAAATTCAGGGTCACCTATTTTCCCGGAAAACTCAGGTGGCTTTTTTTTTGTTTTCCCCTGACACCACTTCCTTTGAAAAATCATAACTCAAGAACGAAGCATCATAGGTACAAAGTTTTTTTTAGAATATGAAAGCAAATATTCTCAGAAATAATAAAAATACGAACTGGAAAAAGTTTTCCACAAAATTTTTCGCAGTTGAGAAAATTCGTAAAGAAAAGTCGGAAAAACAAAGCCCGAACTCGTGGAAAATTTTCAGAAAATATATTTTTGAAAAGGTTGTTTCATAAGCTTTAATCACTGAAATTTTAAAAATGCACTTTTTTTCGTTCCTGAGTTGGCCAATTTTGTTGAAAAATGTCCAAATGTGTCATATAAGCCTTTTCTTTGAAAAATCATAACCCAAGAACGAAGCGTCGTAGAAACAAAGTGTTTTAGTGAAAATGAGAGCAAATTTTCTCAGGAATCAAAAAAAAAAATATAAAGTGGAAAAAGATTTCAACAAAATGTTCCACCATTGAGAAAATTCATAAAGAAAAGCCAGAAAAGCTATGCCTGAATTCGCGAAAAGAGGTTCGAAAAAATATTTTTGAGAAGGTGATTTCATAAGCTTTGATCACTGAAATTTTTGGAATGCACTAACTCAGTCAATTTTGTGAAAAATTACCATGGACACTCCCGTTCAAAAGTTTGGGGTCACCCCCTCAAAAACATGTCATTTTTTTAGGCCCATATCTCCGCCAATTTGCGTCCGATTTCAAAACCCTAGGTTTCATTCAAAAGATAATTAGTCAAAGAAACTTTGAACATGATTTAAAAGAATTAAATAATTAAAGAATTAAATTTGAAAGAAAGATGACAAAGATATCAACAAATCACTTTTCCATGTTTTACGATAGTGACCCCAAACTTTTGGCCGATGACATCAAGGATTAATTTACTTAATAACTTTTTCTCTAGATTTTTTAGCTAAGTTCTGTAAAAAGCAGTTGAAAGCTAATAGAAAATGGGTCATATTACCGCTCTCATCTTAAAATTTGGTCGACCCAACTTCCAGCGACACTGCCGTAAGTTTATATTCATTTTTTAGAAAATTTGGCAACTTTGGGTTAAGTTAACATACAATTTTTTTTGAAAAAGTTTCTTTTAAATCATTTTTTCACCTTAGATACCAACAGCTCACGCAGCGCATGAGACGAGCTCCCCGGGAGCTAGCCGCTTAGCTCGCACCCACCAGATTTTCGTGAGCCTCCTAGCAGCGCAGCACACTGCGATTTTGAAGAGCTGGGAGACAATTTGGTAGGAGGCTCGCTGTCACATTTATGTACACATGAGCAATGGGAAACTCTGATCACTACACACAAACACCTCTATTCAAACCCGAGAAGTTGAACCGGGTTGCGTCTAAAAATAACTTTCGCTTCTCTGCTGAGCTTCGCGTCCTATTGTCTACTGGGGCTGTCCATAAACCACGTGGTCATGAGGGGGGGGGGGGGGGGGGTGCGGCCAATGAGCATTTTGTATGGACGAATACAAAATTTTGTATGGACCAATGACCACGCGGGGGGGGGGGGGGGGGGGGGGGTGTTGAGAAGTCCCAAAAAAATGACCACGTGGTTTATGGACAGCCCCTACTAGGAATTTTCCACTTGCAAACTGCACACTGCCGGATGCGGGCTTTTCAGTGCACAATGGGTCTAGAGTCGTATTTACGAAGACAAAAATGTTTCTGCCAAGTTCCGTCATTTTTTTTTTGCATTATTGTGAAATTAGTACGGTCACTCTAGTGTGGCTTATCCAAAAATCTATATCTATATCTATATCTCGGAACTCTGGTTACTTACAAAATTGGTGTAGGTCAAGGGCTTACAGTTAATGGTCTACTTGTTTCAAAATTTCACCACTAGGAAGCGCTAGTTACACATTTCCCAAATTATGCAAATGAATGATTTTTTTCGTTAAGTAATCAAAAAGCTGTAATTTTGTTTTCTTTGAAGGTATTTAAGTCAAGTCAAAGGTTTTTCAAAGAGCTATGTATTAGTCATAAATGTGCAAAATTTCATTTCATTCAGTTCACTTAATCATGAGATATAGGGTAAGTGTACCAATTATGGCTATAGTACCAATTATTCGCCATAGTTGATTTTCACCCTTTAACGATGTTAATCAACAAGAAAAAAATTGTGAACAACAGATCACGTTCACAAAAGATGGTCGCACTCATTTAAGCTCCACATTTTGCTGAAATCATAGTAGAAATGAATCATTTTCCTTAAAATTTCGGCTTCCTTGCACCCTTTTTCGCCATAGTGTACCAGTTACAGCTAACCCCATAAGGAATGCATGCAAATAGTGCGAAAACGAACCGAAGTTAAAAAATGTAACCATAACTGGTACAGGGTTCCTATCATTGGCACACGCTGTAATAAATACTAAAAGTAGTTTTAGCTCCGTTTCTATATTTTTCCTGTAAAGTATGGAAACTTAGCTGTCTTTTAACTTATTGATGACATTCATTGGTCTTCTCGTTATTTTTGTATAAATAACTTTCCTTAAGTAGTGCCATAATTGGTACACGCACCCTAGTAGTTTAACGAAGAACCATCAAATTTGAAACATTTTACTAGAGTCGCTTAATGTAAAGCTATTAAATCGAGCTCAAATTTGTATCATTTATAGCTAACTAGTTGTGCAACTAGCAAATAAAATTTGAGAATTTTCCCTACACTTTATAAAAAGTTACAGCTTGCTGAATATTTTTGAGATAATTAGTAAAAGTTGCATGCTTCTACTAATTTGCAACTAGCGCCGTCTACTGTCAGAATATTGAACCAATCAGCTAATCAACTGAAAGACCTTAATAAACCAAACAACATTGCCGAGGAAATCAACTTTCTAAGTGATCAGAGTCCTGGGATATATGGAATATAATAGTTGATTTATCGTCAGCGCTACCTAGTGGTGGAATTTCGAATCAAACGGCCCAAGTTTCCACTAACGAACTTATAACATTTCTAAATTTTGCAAAATAAGGGACGGCCTATTGAATATTGAAGCCTTTACCACTAAAGGATGTACATAAAATCTAAGGTCTATTTAATCGAGGGTCTACTAAATCGAGGTATACCTGTACTTCAAACTCACCCACAACATTCGAAGATCCACTATATTTAATTTCTATTAAATTGTTGATTGATTGCTAACAAGTGCATTACGTTTTTTGATACGCATGTATTTACATTTTATAGGGATAGGCGAGAGAAGGCCTTAGTTTGATTCTTAGTCATACAAGATTTCTTTTTCTATGTAAATTTTAACCATGCCCTTTTTGAATGCACTTGAAAGATTTGCAAGAGAAATATGTGTTTGGTGGAATGATGGTTTTAAGTAGACAGGCGTATTCCAAAAGCAATACACACAAAAAAAAATAGCACTACAAACCAATATGCCGTTGCAAAAAAGGAAAAGCTCCTTTTCGAACATCCATTTTCATGCAATATCTTCTAGTATCGAACTATGCCACCACAAAAACAGAGCTCCATTCGTGAGAGCCGCTTTGTCTTGCAAGCAACCTAGAACCCCAACCGAAAAAAGGCATGGCAGCGGAAACTACAACGACGGCGATGACAACGTGTGGCGCCACCTGGAGATAATGTAACCATTATATTAAACACATCGTGCTGCTCTGCTGCTTGCGTGCATGGTGCAGCATTAAATGAGAAAATCCAGATAATAATCGAACCAATAACCGGAGCTTGGGACTTGTGTCCGCTTCGAACAACTACGACGACGACGACGACATGGATTCTTTCTCGCTGGCTGGATAGCAGCCAGTTGCCAATACCATCGATAATGGTTCGAAGCTTGTCAAACACGCGCTGACAATGGGTTTCGGCGGACAGAATGGGTTGTCGTCGCTCCTTCCGGCTCCGGTGTTCATATCCAAACTAGAGGAGGACAACAGCTGGCGTGTTTTCCTGTTGCCGAACCTTGGCAACTAGTAACGACGATGGGTTCTAGTTCTAGTTTCTATGGATGGGAGTCTAGCCGGTCCGGTTTTGATTTTGGCTACAACATAAGCTCCAGTAAAATTTTGGTTCACTTCCATCATTTGTGTATTTGCTTTGTAAGTGTTCATATCGTTTCGTGAAGCATTGTGCCTGTGCGATCCGACTCGATTAAATTTTCCCCGATATCAAACATGTGTTGCACGGGGATTCACCATGCCACGACCGTGTTCCTCCTCCTCATGTGACGACGGTTAAGACTCAAGACGTCGTCGTCGTCGTCTTTAGCTCAGGTTTGGACATGCGTGCAGAAATGTGGTCCCACGTCGTTAAAAAGAAATTGCACGGAGAATATTGGCGAATGGGATAAATGAATCACCCTTGGACCCATTATTGGCGTGTTGGTGGAAAAACGGACGTCGGCATCGGGCAAATGGCTGGTGAACTCTATGACTTCATGGAGAGTAAGGACCGGTACCAGGCGCGTCATTCGCCATGATTAATTGGCGGAAACCAAATGGCTGTTGTTGCCGCATGTGTAAGCGAACTTGGTTATAAAACCATCTCAACATCTCATCTTGATGGCTCCCGGTCGGTTGGATGGTGTTACGACGATCTAGTCGTTTTGGCGTAAATGACCGGGATTACGGCAAGATGGCGTGCGCTTGATTTGCTGTGGCGTTCTTGTGTGGGACGATGAGCAGTAGTAGATGTCGATTTATGTCCGTCCAATTTTGGGATGTTTACACCGATGGCAGTTTGGTGCTTTGGACTGAAATTTATTTTCTAATTCTAGCAGCCAAATGGACTATTTGAGCTGAGTTTGAAGGATGAAGGTTGAGGGAATGCATTTCACCAAGTCGTTGGCAATTAGATTTGTGTTATGATTCGAAGAACATTAAAAATGGGGTGCTCTAATCCCTTATTACTATTCCAATAAAAAATAACTGAGCTTTATCTAAAAAGTATATGCTACAACGAAGAACATATAATCGTGCAGCTATTCAGTACGATTATGTTGAGCAAGACCATGTACTCAAGTTCAATTCCTAGTACGATATGGGATGTTTTCGAAATAGAAGCTTTCCTAAATTCCGTGGATATTCAGTGTGCATGAAAGAAAATGAACTTTTTGCCCATTTTTCATGAAGTTCTTTTACACTGCTCTATCTTATTTCAAAATTTTCTTCGTTTCCACAACTTGTTCAATTACTAAAGGTACTAAAGGCGCTAAGTGTTCAGAAGGGAACTCTTACGATAAAAGGGGATTTATGGGGAAGATTTGAAAGGTTGTTGAGGAGTGGTAGGAGGGGGGGGGGGACTTCAGATGGTGATGTAAGAAATCTGTAGGAGGTAAAACGAAACCCAATATAAGTGAACCGGTAGATTTGAAAAGTGCACCAACCACTGAATGGATAACGTGCGACTATGTTCAACACATTTTAACTCACGATTGAACGGAGTGATTATCTATCCTTCGAAAAAGGCTCAATACATGTAGCCAAAACGTTAGGTGTAGGACATAAATTCGTTTATGATTACGCGAAGACTGGAAGCCGAAAACCCCCGTAACATAACCACAATCATAGTCGATCCCCATACACGCTTTTATGGAGATATAATTTTCAAAGATGTTCTAGATAATCCAAGAACTTACGCGAGTTAAGGCTTTAAGCTCAACAAGCAATATCAATGGAATATTGTTACATTAATGATGCGTTGCAACAGCCTACAAGTTCATGGAGCATGGTTTCATCATCCAAGAATTTCCACGAGCAAAGAGTTTAATATCTACAAGTGTAATGGATGGATTTTTTGTCACATTACTGATACGGTGTGACATCCTACAGGTCCATGGAGCATAGTTCTGCAGAGTTATTTTCAAAGGTGATCTAGTGCATCCAAATCCAAAAACTTCCGCGAATAAAGGCCGCAAATGTTCCTACCTACCTCAAATGTACATACACTGGATACAGCCCGAGCAGGTATCACTTGAAAAATATTGGTCATATTCAGAGTGATATACACCTAAACCTCGTTTTACATCCACTATTGACTTAGCGAAATAAAATTCTACTGCCAAAATAATAATTAAAATTGACTTTTTTATATTTTTGTACACTTCTCCTAATCACGGAAATGTTTTAAAAATTATAAAAATGTTGAGTTTGCTCATTATCCTGGCGGTAGAATTATTTGTCGCTTAGCCATGCATG